>NW_009199586.1:0-14301 GCF_000690835.1 Fulmarus glacialis | reverse complement strand
GGGGGTTTGGGGGAGGTCGGGCAGTAGTGGCTTCTATGAGAAGACACCAGGAGCTGCCCCCATGTCAGAGAGAGACAGTAGTTCCAGCTGGCTCCAAGATGGACTTGGTGCTGGCCAAAGCTGAGTCCATCAGCAACGCTGGTGGGACCTCTGCAACAACATATTTAAGAAAGGGTAGAAAGTGTTGCACAGCAGCTGTAAGAGAGGAGTGAGAAAATGTGAGAGAAATAGCCCTGCAGACACCAAGGTCAGTGAAGAAGGAGATGGAAGAGGTGCTCCAATGCCGGAGAAGAGATTCCCCTGCAGCCCGTGGCACAGCCCATGGTGAAGCACGTTGTTCCCCTGCAGCCAATGGAGGACCATGCCAGAGCAGATATTCACACTGCAGTCCATGGAGGACCCCACACCAGAGCAGGTGGACATGCCCTGAAGGAAGCTGCAGCCCATGGTGTGCCCACGCTGGAGCAGGCTCCTGGCAGGAAGTGCAGCACATGGAGAGGAGCCCACACAGAGCAGGTTTTCTGGCAAGACCTGTGACCCCTTAGGGCACCTACACTGGAGCAGTCTGTTCCTGAGGGACTGTACCTTGTGGAAAGGACCCATGCTGGAGCAGTTCTTGAAGAACTGCAGCCTGTGGGAAGGTCCCATATTGGAGAAGTTTGTGAAGGACTGTCTTCCATGGGAGGGCCCCCATGCTGGAGCAAGGAAACAGCGTGAGGAGGAAGGAGTGGCAGAGACAAAGCGTTATGAACTGACCACAATCCCCATTCCCCATCCCGCTTGAGGGGGAAGAGGTAGAAGAGTTGAGAGTGAAGCTGAGCCTGGGAAGAAGGGAGGGGTGGGGTCAAGATGTTTTTATTTTTGTTCTTATTTCTCATTATCCTACTGTCTTATTAATTGGCAATAAATTAAATTGATTTCCCTATGTTGAGTCTGTTTTGCCCACAACGGTAATAGGTGAGTGATCTCCCTGTCCTCATCTCGACCCATGAGCTTTTGCATCGTATTTTCTTTCCCTGTTCTGCTGAGGAGGGGGAGTGATAGAGTGGCTTGGTGGGCACCAAGTGGCCAGCCAAGGTCAACCCACCACAGCGCCTTACAGGATGAGGACCAACCTGATACAAGAAAGCAATCAACTGACAACAGAACTAATGACTATAATGACCAGCAAGTTCTTCAATCTTAGTGCTCTTCCTTTAATAGAGCATCTCGAGTCACGTAACTACTCTGTAGTTAAATGATAAAGGTCACTGAACCACTAAAGTCAATATCTGTTGTTTGAAAATTATTTGGTAGCATGTCTTTAATATGATAGTTAATACTGGAGCAATCTGAGCTGCTCTGCCTCCTTTGGACTTGGTCTTTCTGGCATCTACATAAGCAAGACCAGCCCAATTTCCCCTTGTCCTCTTACCACCTATGTTATCCCCAACACCAGAACTCATTAGGAATAGGCCTGTACAGCTTTCATCAGACAGGCTTGGGGCATATTCTACCTGCTTTAGACTTTTTTTGTAGCTGGTGTAACTAAACAAGGCACAGGCAATCGGGAACTGGACTTCGAACTTCCACAGTTCTCTCAGATCCCAGAAATCAAAGACTTAAAGATTTGGGAACTGGATGCTGTTAAAGACATTTTAATAGGATGTGGTTGGCAGGGCTGGGGGTAACCCTAGCCCGACAGTGGAGACGGCACAGCTATGCCCATGTAACAGGGAACAGACGTCACATATGACTGAGCGAAGGGAGAGCTAAAGTCATCTTACCTGCTTCATTTCCAGCTGACAAACCCACCCCAGATGGCTCACTCTCTCTGTATGTATCATAGTTATCATATAGAGCTTTCTATATAAAATTCTGTTTCTCTAGATTCAGCAGTATACTGGTTGGGTAAATGATTACTGAATCTTAATTCATTTATTTGAATCAACAGCTGTGTAGCTTCCTACACACCTGGCACTTGGAGAATCAATTTTCATAAAAAGGATAGATAAAATGGCACTTATTTGATCAGGCAGAGTGAAGTCAGATTTGTTATGGGACAAAAAATGGAGCTGCAGTTCATACTGACAAGTATCTCATTAGTGCTTAAATAATACTGAATAATTTTATGTTTTCCTGTTTTCTGATTTAGGAGAACAAAACATCTGCTGGGGGAATCTTATCAGCTCTAGCCATTTGTATGTTTTTGTGGTTTTTTTAAGTACTGGCTAGATCTGCTTTCAGGAAGAAGTCTTCATACTGGCTCCTTTGACAAATTGAAATCCTGCTTTGCTATATTTTTCCAGAATAGAAATATAAAAATGGTAAAAAAATTACTCTTGGGTTACAACCAGGAGACCTTATCAAGAGGAAGAGTAAGAACTGTCTAAAAAGGAAAAAAAACCCTAAGAACCCTCTTCAGTTAACAAAAAAAAAAAAGGCAAAAGAACTGAATATTGGATTATACAACACTTTCACCAAATTACAGGATTTTTACAGGTTCTAGTAAATTCAGAGCTTCTTTCTTTGCAGTTATATGATTTTCTGAATCTTCAGACACATTCGATTCATAAGGAAAATAACGTAATCCTATGAAAAAGCAATGTGCAAAGAATTCTGTAAGAATTTTCACTGTAAATTGGAGTTCAGTTAGTCACTGATGGCTTTTCCTTATCAATTCAAATAAATGACGTTTAATACTAGGGGGTTTTTTTACCTTAAGCACATCGAGGAAGGGAGAAATATATACTTTGAGAAGGAAAAACGTCAGTGTCCCTTTCAAGTGTCACTTTTCAATGAACAGACATCCATTATCATCACCAGACTAATAAAGCCATGCTGTCACCAAGCTGTTGCCCCTACTGGTATCTTTTTTTTTCTCTTGAATTTTTATTGATTGGTTTAGGAAGACAAAACTAACATCGTAATCACCAAATACCCTGAAAATATTTTTACGTTAAAACACACGGAATGATCTCTTAAACTGATCTCTTAAACTCTCCAAATTCATCAGGGATTTTGTCAAGAGCTAGAAAAGCAAAAGATAGTAAAACGAGCCCCCAAAACATGGAACTGCAAAAGAGTGTCCATCTACTCTCCTCCTCTTTGACTCCTCTCCACAATAATTTCCATTTCTTTTATTTGATGGCCACAGTAGGAACAGACAAAATAATATGCAGATTTGGGAACTATCCCATTCAAGGAAGGTGTCGCTGCATTTTGGACCAGCAAATTCTTTTGACTTTTATAAATAGCTTTGAACTTACTCAAACCAGAAACTCAAAGTGAAACCTGCAGGTGTATGAGCTATTATTAACAAAAAAGGGGAAAAGATTTACCAAAGTCCCAAGAAGAATATTAAGTTTCATACTCAGTCCTCTTCTATATCCACTAAAACAGCAACTTTTCTGTCAGGTTTTTCTGTATATAGTACTAATACTAGTAACTCTTAAAATCACTATCAACTACAATAAACTGAAGAGAAAAAAAGAAAACTACTTTTACAATAAGTTTCCCATGTTATGCATAAGATTTTAAGCAGAGAAAAAATCAGAATTAAAATAAAAAGAGGAAATTGTGGTTGTCAAGAATAAACATGCTAAGGAGGGGTTCATGGGAAGGCATACATGTGAAACCTAAGCTATTTTTAAAGTGATTGATTTTCAAATTGATGTGTTTTAGACCACTTTTTGAAGTAACACCAAGCATACAGGCAAAGGTATGCCTTGTCTTTTATTTCCCCCAAATTTCACTTTCTCAAATCTTCATTGAGCTTTCATGAAAATCTCTTTTTTTTTTTTAAATACTTCTTCCACATTTCTCATACTGTATATCTAAGCGGTTGGGGCATTTTCTCTTCAGCTTGCTATTCTAACCACGAAGTCTCACTATTTAGTTTATGCATATGAAAGTCTCACAGGTTTATATAATACATAAATATCGACGCATTGTATTTTGACTCATCAATACATTTATTCACCCCACCATTTACCAGAAGTCCCCCTAGACCTGCTCGACCTATTATTTTTTCACCTTCCCAATTTCAGATTTAGCAGTCTCTTTGCTGATAAAAATAATTTAAATCTAAATTAAGAGACGTGAATAACAAAACTCTTGTATTTTATTGTACTCTTTGTACTTCTAGCATCTTTGTATTTCAGCTCACCCAATGAAAAAATATGGTTTCTGCATATTTGTTCCTACTTCTCCTTACCTGTTAGTGTCCGTCTTTTGTAGTGTCTGTCTTTTCTCCCTCACACACTTTGTTGCCATTTCCAAAGACCTACTTGCATCCATTCAGGTGCCCCTGTGAGGGGGCCTCCAACCATTTCCTTCGCACAAGAACCAGCCCTGCTGCCTTGAATGACAATACAATACTCCTGTGAACTGTATTTCTAAACTTGGCAACAGACTCACACGAAACTTCTTCCCTCTCCTAAATATCTACTCCACATATACCCTTATTTTGAGATTGAGATGTAAATTTCTACATTTTTTGAGCTATGGGCTAGGAAGTTGGAATTAAGTTATCTCACTTCTAACACCAGAGAAATTTGGCAGATGCACAGAAAGAACGCTAGCCCACAGAGATGGATGGGAAACACTCCCTGGTCCAACTTGTTGCGCTTGCATGAGCAACATACTTTGCTGACAGTGAACAACGCTGTTTTCCCATGGGGATGGTCCAGTATTCAAGGACACCAAAGAAAAACACTGACAGAGAAACTCCTTGCTCAGATGCAAGAATGGAGAAGCATTTCTTGCACTCAGTCTCAAGGTGCACAATCTTACCTGGGTTAAGTAGAACCTCACCTATGTTATTTAGTGTCATGCACTGACAGGTGGAGCACGAACTGTCTTTCCTGGTCTATAATATGAACTCTGTAATTAAAATCGGGATATGATTTCTGCATGGTTGCATACATTTTGATTTGTTAAGATACTAGAGAGAATAATAAAACAACTATTTTTTTAAGAATGAAGAAAGTTTTGTGATTTGCACACTTACATAAGACAACAGCACTATGTCTATGAACAATGCATAGGAAATGGAATTGTTTGATAGAATCATTATCACTTGGTAGGAAGCTAACAGAACGAGTAGTAAAACAATGGCACAAAATTCACCCTGCTTAAAAAAGAAACTATTAAAAAATATCATGAAAGCCAACAGGGTGATCATATGGTGTACCTCAAAAAAACCAGGCATGGTACTATACTAAGCAGAGTTTGAACTATTAGTATCTGATAGCTCTGAGAATTACTGAAAGCCAGTCCCTTTCAACAGGAAGAGTGGTCTAAGTCACATGGTAACAAGGCTTCTGCACTTGCAATCTGAAAACAAGCTCAAAGCCTTTGTGCAATACCGAACAGGAAACACCAACGGTATCACACTCGAGATTACCATCTCCGCAACTCAGTCTCAGTTGAGTTGATGCAGTTTAATCAACCTAAGGGCTACAAACAAAAAAAGAATGAGGAACAGCATGGTATCAGTAGAAAAAAGACATACAGCAGATTCATGCTACGAACAGTATTAGGAACCAGTCCACTTAGTGATCTGGTGAACAGCTACGGACACATTCATTAAATTCAAAGCATTGTTGTTATTCTTAAACTATTACATATGCAAATAGCAAGGATAAAAATACATGAAGTATATTTTTGCAAGTCACACAGAATGATCAAAAGCACTCCCCCACCTCCTAGTTCCTGCACTACAGTGTGTAAGCGTTGGAGTACCAAGTCCACCAAAATGAACACTAGCTGTTTGACTACCCAGATGACCACTACGAGTCTGCTGAGGCTTAATGCTTAAATGCTTTCTGGAGTGGAATGAAGAAATCTTTAACGTTTTAGAGACCCACCAGTAGCCCAATGATTAAATCACTCAAATCAGAGATTCACCCTTACGTACGGCAGACTATGCAAAGTAGATCATCCCGAATCAAAGATAGAAAAAAAGAAGAGAATTAGGGAAGAGAGATGAAAGTGACAGAAGCCCCACCATAAAGAGCAAAGCTGGAAAGAGGGTAACTGATTGTCACAGGAAACAGCTGGGAAAGTATCATGATAAAAAAATGCATCAAAACCTAAAGGAAAGCTACTGAGGCATCGTTTCGTCCTGGCTTATGAGACAAAATCAGTGGGATAGTAAATGAAACTGAAAGTTTGCACAACTGTTCCAGGGAAACATGCACAGTGTAATTGTGAAATTCATCATCAAAACTGGTGCGTTAGCAAGCCGAGGAGTTGGTTTTCTCTACAAGCAGTTATAGCTAGAAGCGTTTGTATTTCAGAGAGTTTCAGACAAGGACGATGAACCTCGTGTTTCAAGAGAGAAAGAGTTTTAGTATGTTTGTAAAGCACCACGGGACTCTGAGTCTGAGGCCGTCCTTCAGATGACGCTGCCTCAGCTTCCATCACCTCTGTGCTACCCAGCCTTCCCCTCTGCCCCATGCACTACTCCAAACACATACTCTCTTCTTTATCCCACTTGCTGAGAGTGGTGTTTGGGAAAAGCAGCTGTGGGTCCTGTTCTTAGGGTGAGGCAGGATGGCAAGATTACTGAGTGGTCCCAGAGGCTTGATTAAGAAAAGCTGAGAGGAACAAGGGACTTCCTAAAAGCTTATCCACAGTATGTCAGGAGGAAGTTACTCAAGGCCAGAGGAGGGGGTTAGCAAAGGGCTCTTGTGCTAAGATGAGAGGACAGGAAGAACATTTAACCGGTGACAGGCAGCGTATGCGATGGCTACGGAAAAGGAGCGTAAAGGGATATCACATGCAGCCTGGGTGCAAGAGAGCTCATTCACCAAGCTCCTCTCCAGAATCACTCTCAGGCACAGACACAGAGTCTGGATCCTGGGCTCCAGAAAATGTATCCCAAATGTACTCGAGCAGGTGGGGATGGTGAGTTAGAAGCACCTCATGCAAGGGGAAAAAGAAACCCCAGTGTAAAGCATAAACTCAAGGAGGAGAAAGCTGGGGAGCAATTTCTATGTACCAGAACTTCACTTTCTAGCCTCCTGTCAGCTCCCAAAGGGGACTGCTTTTATGGAGCTTGAAAGCAGTGCCGCTTCTGTTCATTTTTATATAGTAGCCTCCCAGCAGATAATGTGCTTCAGTCTGGCCTGTGGGTCTAAGAACATTACAGAAATACTGTACGGCTACAGACTCAGTCATCTTCTTTTTCCTTTGTCACAGAATTATTTACTGCAGAATGGTCCAGTTTGGGGACTTTCTCCCCATGAGCCGTACAGCCAGCACAAACTCTCTATGTAGAATGAAATGGTAGGAGAACATATACTTCCAGTCCTACATCTTCACACAGATTGGCAGAAAAAACAATTCCCTATTCTGTCCCAGATTACTGGCACACAGGAACAAGATTTCCATTCCCCCAACTTATCTTCTCCTGGGAAAGGCAGAAAAAGCTGGATGGAAGTGTGTCCCCTGAGCTGGATTCAGCTCATGAAACACTAGTTGATCTAGGCTCATCCGTCTTGTGTTGATAACACGTCTACTTCAGTTCTATTCAGGTATAAACAACTGCAACCACACAAGTTATCAGAAAATATGAATCTCAGTTCTAGGTTCCTCCCATTCCCTGCCTTAATGGGAAAGCACAACAGTGAAAGAGTAATGTAAATCTGAGTAGCACAAATTTGTTCTGTTTCCACATTCCTTCCCATAATCTGTAGTTTGCTGGTGTTGGTGTAATGTTTTTCTTCCTGTTTTTTCCAGTTACCCAACATTGCTGTACGGAAGTTACATGACAACAAGAGACTGTCTTGTACTTAAAAAAATTACCAGCAAATGAGAATAGTGCAATTATTAATAATTTTTGGATCCAGCAAAATGCTCAGCCTAACCCACCGTGCAATGGTGCAGATGGGCTATAAGCATTTAATTCCCATTTGCTACTTTTGAACTATTCCCAGAATTCCTTTATCCTCAGGTCACTGAGCTATGGGAAGTGTGTCTTGTGGCTCTCTACTAAATGAAGATTTTGGTATTTAGCTTCACAGTCCATAAGGTAGGCTGATCCCACATGAATAGATTGTCTGACGAGCAGAAAATGGTAGACAAGGACGCCCACAAATGAGAGGGGAAGGCATACAGGGATCTACAATGGAGGAAAATCCTTCCCCTCCCCAATTCCCTATAGAATCAAGAGATGTTAAGTGTGGAATAATGAAAATAATAGCACAAACTTAGGAAGAGGAAAAAAGGAATGAAAAGTTACAGTACAAAATTTAAGTGCAGGAGCTGCTACGTTGAATAATCAATGGCTCATCTTTTCCAACATTCACTCTCTCCCACAATGAGCCATTAGAGGTAAGTGCAAGATACGCTATAAGGGTCCATGACAGAACAGTCTACCCATACAAATAACTTATGCCTAGGCCCTTGGCCCTAGGTCATTGGCAAAAGCTCTAAGTCACCATCTTATCTCTTATAATCACATGTTCTTATTACTGCCAGAAATGTTTAAGGAAGGCACACACAGTATGGGAAAGGAAGAATGAAAGAGGAAAAGACACTACCAATGCTCTAACAGATCAGAGCGAAGCAAAAGGGTGAAAACAAATCTGTAAAAATTTTATTGAACCCATCTGTTTGTTTCACACACAATTCGTGTATTAAAATCAAATGAAGCAAGTAATGCTTTAATATGAATTTATAGGTATTTCACTGAAGTACAGTGCTCAGTACTGTAGTGAATCGTAGAAAAATTAAATCAAGATTTTTTTCTAAACCTCTTTCTCAGCTTTACTACTGACTGAAGAGTCAGGTACAATTTCAAGGCCCATGATTAACTTTCCACCTAGAAAAGCTGTTTCTTTCAGTCTATACTGATCACAAACTGCTATAAGCAGTGGGTTTCAGACGAAGGTCTGTAAGGAAAGTGGAAGCCTGGAGTCATCACAGATGGGATGTGATATTGGTGGTATGGCTGTGGCTGCTTTGCCACGGCCCAGCAAGTCCTGAACTGCACGAAGGAAACGGTTATGGGAAGAAAATGCAGCAAGAGGAGAAGAACCTTGTGACATTTCCAGTGTAATTCTTCCATTTCTGTAAGGTTTTCCATTAAAAGGAAATGCCACTGCCTCCCTCTTTTTTTTCCTTACCAAGTGGAGGAGGGATGGAAAAACTGATCTGGTCAGAGATAGCAACTCCATCATGACATAGGGGAGACAAAGGAGGTCAATCTAGTGACAGATATGAAAGCCTTTGTTGAATTTCATGGAAGAACATGGCCCCCATGGGACAAAACCACAGTTAAGTTTATGCTGAATCCCTTCCTAGGACTGGCACCCAAAACGACTGGCTCATTTGTATTTGCTCTCTCATACATTTAGGTCTGCCATCTTCCCCTCAGTCATGAAGATGTGGTCACCAAAGTACAAAACTAAGCTGTAACCACAACAAGTATTTGGGAATGTTATCTGTGTTCATGCTTTTAGCATGTATTCTCACTTGCTCAGGGTTATCTCAGCAACTTAGGCCCTCCAAGCCACATGCACAGCAGATCTTCCAAACATAAGATTTCATCAAAAAGTACAGAGAACAGTAATGTAGACTTGACTGTTATTTAAATGATTATTTTTTAAAATTTGCAATCAAAGACAAAAAACACATCAACTTTCAAAAACACTTTTTGGGCTGATACATCCTTCTTATTACTGCGCTTCCCCTAGCAAGTGAGAGAATGGGAGCTTCTAGTACCTGTTAGAAAGTATTAGAAAATCTTAAAAAGTACATCAAAATCTTGCTCTGAAGCGGAGGAAAAGTAATCACATGTCTGCAGTTTGGGCTACCTGAAGATGCAGTGAGAGTACCAAAATGGATCAACTAAGGCCACTAAGGAGAAAGTTTTCATTTGCTGCCTATATGGACTTGATGCCAGCAGGTAACGACAATTTTGTAGAGCTTGCCCACTCTCTTGGTGAGCTGCCTTCTAGGCAAACACACTATTTTGCCTAAAACTGGGGACTCAGAAGGTCATTTGCAATTTTTATCAGCAAAAGCATCCAGTGAGTGCCTCTATGATTTTGGCTCCTAGCTGTTCTCTCTATGCTTGACGGACTACCAATGCTGCTAGAAGCAGATTTGCTCCCCATACATCTCCACTCTTCCTGAGAGGTGTAGATACAATGACAAGATTTTCACCAAAATTTTTATTGTATCAGTTGGATTGCCTAAGGACAACTGAGAACTTTCCGTTGTTAGTGATATCAGCCATGTAGGGTCTGCCCATCACTGATAGCAGACACACAGGGAGTTTCATCCTTTAACATTAGTGTTACATGTCACACTTTTACATCCGCTGCTTTAGATTACAAGCAAATACAGAGTGAAAGTAAAAATGGAAATGGACTGAGGAGATGTATCCAGTGCAAAACTTCTATCAGAAATGTCTCTGTATGCATTTCTAAACACAGTATCATAGAAAAATTCGGTTCACACATACTGAACCTCCTTTTTCTTCTAGGATTCATAATGCATCTACTCCCCAAAATACTCCTAATACTCCTAATAACTGTAGCCCTAATTTATTTGAGCCTAAACTCATGGCATGCTGGATCAATGCTCAACAAGAAGAAACAGCACTGTGTGCAGACTGACGTAGCTTCTGGTAGCAAAAATTATGAGAGCAATTAGCTAGCCACAGATCTAAAAGGTCACTTTATTGGGAAAAAAGCTTTGAAACTAATGACAGACTTAAACTTTTTAAAGAGTCATTACCAAACTAGTTTGTGAATTCCCACATTAAAGTCAGATCAAAGTAATTTGTGTTTCCTTTTCATTCACAGCACAGGAGCAATGCTATAAATTAATATTGAGGGGCGGTGAGGAACACATGTTCATGTAAGCTCATGTAGATGCTCAAAAGTCTCCTACAGAAACTTAAGAAGAACATGGCACCCTAGCTTCTTTCTTTCACAGTGCAACATCTTCTACACTGACAGCTATACTGTCAATATCTAGGGTAGCCAATAGGCTGGATGATAAGGAAAGCTGCCTAAAATGCCTGCTTTTCCAAGCGCAATTTTACTGTATCATGGATCACTCCTAATCATGAAAAGACATATCGTGGAGTTTCTATGATATCTGCATCTGACCTGGTCATCCCATGCTCTTTTTAGTCAACGAAGGGAAAGAAAGGCAATTTTATAGAGCATGATTCATGGTAGCTGTCTAAAACTGGGCAGCTGAACGAAGTTTTAGCAATATCCCTCTCTCTCCATTGACTGTAAAGGTGACTCAGAACCTCAGGTGACTAACTAAAATGTTAATGTCTAAAGTTGGGTGAGGAGGATGCTGCCTATAAAGTCCAAGAAGCGCTTTGGAAGGTCTGCATGGATACAAGTTACCATTGTCACTAGAGACCTTCCAAAAGAAACAAGCTAAAGCTTCTATATTGCTGCAGGCAAATAAGAGGTCTTATTTTCACTTTCACCCCAGATCAACACCTGACCACGTGAAGTCATCATCACAACAAGTCAGATAGGCCTACAACAAAACAAGTCAAGACATACTGAAATGAGAGTTGAAAAAAAAGTCTGTGGGAAGGAAAAACACATGTAGTTTGCAGAGAGAGCAGGAAATTCCTGATATCTGAATGATATGCAGGAAAACCAAATTCAGCTACATTCCTGTAAAGCTGAAACATAAACTTCTTTCCAGAAAATCCATATTCCCAGATCTTCTTCTCAAAGGACAAATGTTTATGAATCTGCAAACAGGACAGGTCCTCTCTTGAACAAGGCAACCCCTCCTCTCAGCTCCAGCAGTACTCTAGACTGGTAGTTTTCTCAGACATTTTGTAGGGCCAAAAAGATGTAATAGCTGACCCCTCCATGCACAGGTTACCCAAGTGCTACCTCTCCCTTCACCACATTCTGTAGAGCAAGAAAAGGAAAGCTTTCTGCCTCTTGTTCCTCTCATTGCTGGACATTTCTTTTAACAGGAAAGGTGAAACACAGCAAAAGCAAAGTATTAGTGGGTTGGGTAAATTCCTTACTACCTAAGAAATCTCAGGCCACAGTACTGAGTTAAGCTGTTACAACATCCAGCGGGCCCCTCTGTTCATACTGTTGCCCCCTTTGTGCAAATTGTTAGCCTCCCAAATGTGTCAGTCTCTAAAGCTTTATAAATTTTTTTAAAAATCAAGTTTACAGCCTGATCCACAGGTGCATGAGTTATAGTGTGTGATCTAGTAGACACTGCTCAAGTATAGTAAGAATCAGACTTTTGATCTGTAAAAATCAATCTTAGCTGGAATAAATACCTTTGATAACAAAATAAACCAGCACTTCAAAGGCATCATATCCTGCTTGAAGATACTGCACATCAAATAATCACAAATTCCAGCATGAACAATTAAAACACAATTTACTCAATAATTACTTTAAGCCTTCAGTCATATTTGCTTCCAAACACCAGAAAAGCCTGTAGTACCCACAGGAGGTATTTAAGAAGAAAGAGAAGACACAGGGAATGATTAAAAGTACCCTTTCAGAGACAGTACATTTTTCCAGTTACATGTGCTCCCACATGGATCAGAATTCTCTGAGAATATAAAACAAGGATCATTCAGCTATCTGTAATGCTCCATTGATTAAACCTCCCAAAGACATTTGTAATCCATATTTCAAACCAAATTATCTCCATTTTTAAGCAATGCTTGCACAAAGCGTGAAGTACAATTAAATGTAATAGTCTCCTTAGAAAGCCCACAGGGGAAAACATAACCGAACAGGTTCAGCAAAAAGTTAAACATTCTGTTTTAAACATAAAGTTTTAACCTACATTCACATTCTTTACAAAGTTTCTAGAAAAAAACTTCGTAAAGTTAGTGAAGACAAATGAGTAGGAGCCTACACAGGTGGAGCAGGTCCTCTAGTATAGCCCTCTGAAGCACTGGGGCTTATCTATTTGCCTCTAATAAAACAGATGTACTAAATCGAGTCCTGGAAACACTATATTTACACCACTGTTGTGCAGCAGCAAGGTAATTAATTAACAGTGACATCAACAGAGTCATATGTGAAATGAGTATTTTTTAGAAGCAAGTCAAGAACAGATGACAAAACATGCATGTCATGTAATACACAAAGAGGAACTAGAACCAAAGAGGAAAAATGACTGCCAAAATCCTGCAAACATAAGTTTTGAGGGGTAGAGTCAAGCTGGAGCTAATCACAGAATCAGAGTAATCTGGGGCAGGAAGTGACCTCAAAAAGTCAAGCTGTCTGTCCCAGTTTGGTGGCACCCTGCATATTTTGTTTGTAGGCTGTATTCCTGCATCCAAATTTTTAATGACAGTTAAGACAGGCTGGACAATACACTGCCTAAAAGACCCTACCGGATACATCTCCCCAGTGTGACAACGAATGGATTTAGTAACTTCTCTTTTGGTGCACAAGGGACTGAAAAACCACCCCAAGCTTGTGCAGACTATATTTATGTTACTTCTCCATGGTATTCAGATGAGGGTATCATGCAGCATGGGCCTTCTGAAAGTCAGGAGACGCATCTGTCTCTTCCCTAAACCATGTGGCCAAATACACCACCAGCAGAGAGATGTAAACTGCGTTCCTTGGAAGTCTGTACTGGCTGTTTTGCCATAACCACACCACTTTCTTACATGCTTAGTTTAAGACTGACAGATTAGCACATTCACATGGTGCATTTTTTGGCCACTCGTACCAGGCCGCTTGGTCTGCAGTTTCTCCCGCCTGCCTTCACTTCCCTAACGCAGCCACCGTGCGTCCCGCGGGATCCCACCTGCCTCACGAGGCTGCAGGGAAGCTTTTGCAACCCTGCCTTGCAAATGATCAGTCTTACATGCTTAGTTTAAGACTGACAGATTAGCACATTCACATGGTGCATTTTTTGGCCACTCGTACCAGGCCGCTTGGTCTGCAGTTTCTCCCGCCTGCCTTCACTTCCCTAACGCAGCCACCGTGCGTCCCGCGGGATCCCACCTGCCTCACGAGGCTGCAGGGAAGCTTTTGCAACCCTGCCTTGCAAATGATCAGTCTCCTGCTCGCCCCCTCAGGGTCTGGGCCCAGTGCAGGTCTGACTCGGGTTAACCCTACCGAAGAGAACAACCAACACCGGGACCCAGCACCGCAGCACTAAATCCCGTTATCCCATTTCAGCCCACGGAGGCCACGTTGGCCGTCGGAAGGCTCCCTGTCCCGAGGGGGGAGGCCTGTATGTGAGGTGGCTCTCGCCACAGGCTTCCCGGGCGGCGAGGCGGCACGGCAGGGGCTGGCGGGCTCCCCTCTGCGGGCACCCGCGCTGCCC
>NW_009199585.1:0-20551 GCF_000690835.1 Fulmarus glacialis | reverse complement strand
ACCTTAATGATTCTATGATTCTATGAAGGTAGATCAAAATAGGAGGATGTATCATCTAGTCTGTTCTTGTCTTTGTTTTTGACACCCTGTAGGAAAACAATACTCAGGCCTGTGCATTATCTCATGCACTCAGCAAGAGATGCACCTAATTGGTTATGGTGTTCACCCAAGAGCAAGATAGAGGTCCACATCCCTGGTCTTTCATCTGAATGCTTGTGTATATGTTGGTGTGGAAATCAGAATACAGATGATTACTCTAGACAGTAGGCTAGAGTTTAAGGCTGATTATTTAATTGAATTTTAAAATTATAAGTGTTACTCATAAGCTTAGGTGGCTAAGTTTAAAGTAATCAGTGAATCATGGAGATTACAAGGTACAGAATTGTTTAGGCATAGACTTAGGGTAAGAAGGCTGTAGTCTCCCATCAAGCACACATGGCACACGACCTCAGCAGAAAGGCTGAGTTCCTTCCTTCTCCTCTATTGTGATGTTTTTTCCATCTATTCTTTAAAGAGTGTATAATTTATTTGTTTACATAACAAGGGACACATTTGCGACTTCTTAAAAGACAGCAAATAAATTACTACTCTGAGAGGAGAGAGAGAGTGTGGAAGAGAAAGAAGAGAAGTGAAACCAAAGCAATATTTCTAATAGGATAAATTTTGCATTAGGTGAACCAATGCCTTTTCAATAAGAAATGTAGTTTTGTCTTCTCTACTTAGTGATGCATGCAGCACTGAACTTTACTCCCTTCTCTCCCTCAACTAATTTGTTCAATGAGCTAAATATAATTCTCAATTGTAGAATTTATTTAAAAAATGTCTATTCTTATTTGTCAGGTGTTACATGCCATACAAACAGAAAGGTAGAGTCTATCTGTTAAAGAAATGTAAATTTTCCATGACACTTTTCTTACTGGATAAGTGTTTACTTCACAGGGAGCCTTGTCTGCACTTTTAGCTAGAATGAGAGGAAAAGAAGTTAAGTTTTCATCCCATGGATTTACTTTTCGAAATATAGGTGGTGTTCCTTTACACAAAAGCCTGGATTGAGAATGGGATTTCAGCTGTTACTCATTTAGAATCCATGTTTCAATATCTATTTGATTTTAATTTATTCATTTATAAGTTTTCCCCCTTTTCAAACCAGAAACAGGTGCTTTCTAAAGCACAAACCTAGGCTATAAATGAGCTAAAGACTTCTAGATGTCGCAATGTTGCAGCATATAGTATTTACATTCAAGTTAGGTTAGTTTAGTTAATTAACTGATTTGAAATCCATCTGTAACATGTCCCCTTTTCAGACTCAATATAAGACCACAGTTGAGTTAGCAAGTAAGTTGGTAAGCAAAATTTGAATAGAAAAAATACCAAAAGATTGCAACACGGATTCATCTTTAAGCAGTCATTCCCAGTTTCCGTAATTAAAGTAACTTGAAGGGCTATCCTTCAACTTACCACTCACTGCTCAACACTAGGTAAAAGAAAACATGGGCACTTGCCTTACACGATACCTATGAGAAGCATATGCAAAAAGGAAGATAATTGTTTTACTATAATTAACTCATCTGCTAAAATTCCCAGTTTTTACCTTCTCTTTGAAAGGAATGGTATCAAAAGCAGAATGACCCTCTTGGTTAAAGCATATGGCAGGGGAGCGTGATAGAATACTGTAACGTGAAGTTCATGAACATACAAATTCTGGCTTAAATCCAAGACTTCAATAGACATCTGAGAGAAAACACTTCTCAAATGCACCTGTACAATCTGCAGCACCTTATAGTGTGAGAAAAGTTCAGGTCTGACTGTTCAGGAATTCTGACTAAATAGAAACTACTTGCACATGACTGAGAAAGAAAGTTAAAGAAGAAACTGGTATCTGGTGATGAGATTAATGCTCTCTTTTTTGTCAGATTTTACAAAATCACTACCTGACAGGCACAAAGATTTCCCAGAAGCACACTTTGAAAACACCTATCGTATCACAGTTTTTAGAAGCGCTCATACAAGCTGTGTCAAAATCGAAGCAGAGCATGTAAGGACAGTAAAACCACAGCTTAAAAACAACATTCCCGCCTTTTTTTTTTAAGTAGGGCAGTAAGTGCAACGCTTACAGGGTTAGCATTTGGTAAGTCTTAGAATGCTTATAATTTTCCATAATAATAACTTACTTTTTCTTGTTTGTAACTAGCAAACTGCAACTGTTTGGGCTGAAATTCCTCATGCCGCTGTTCGCCACTAGCTGGGCATTTCTGTAAATTTCAGCTACCACAATGGAACCATCTCTGAGAGTAAAATCAAGAGAAAACATATTGTATTGTCTGTGTTAAATTACATTCTAGACTTCTGTAGACTGAGAAGATTAAATAATAGGATCAGCCTATGTACAGTACAGTGGATATAATAAATCTTTTCATGCTTTGTTAAATTCATCAAGATAATGGTGTGGATTTGCCTACCTTGATTAAAACTTGTTTCATCTGATAATTTTGTAATGACTACAGCTACTTTTACCAAACAGCAATTCACAATTGAATTCTTTTGTCTAGCCAAGCAATGGTCACACATCTAGTGTCCAACACAGACATACCCAGAAGTCATTGTTCTATGATACCATGGCTTCAGATTGATTGTTCCTGGACTGGCGGTAGTGCACGTCTCCCTTCTAGGTTAAGCCAGAGCAACAGTTTGTGAGTCATTCTGTGAACTGGAGGACTTAACTGATTTATGTTAGAAAGAAAGAAACGTGCACAAATAAGGCAGATCAGTTGGCTGACTTAGTTCACAACATAGTCCCACAGTCAGATGTACAGGTACGGGGCAGGGGACATGAGCTGCAGCACTGGAGTAATGAGTGTCCAGGCATGGGGAAAGACAATGTCTTAGACTGGCATTACCACTGAAACCCTGTATAGTAGAATTAGAGCCTGTGGGGGCTATCCTCTAAACCAAAATTCAGGGGGATAACAACAGTGACTGGTAGAGCAGCTAACAAATGATATTAATTCAACTATGTTGTCTAGTTAAGTCCTTTGCGTAAATTGCATATTGGCACCATTTCAGTTTCAACCCTTAACAGTCACCTTGAGATAAAACATTGGTTGGATAAACATCTCTACTTGTTAGGGACAAATCAGTTGAAAAGAAATATGGTCTTTTGCTACAGCTTAAACTGGTGTTATAGAACATAATGGAGGATTTTATATTAAATTGCCTCTTCCATACAGTTCCTCAATCTAAGTATCACTCAAGACACATGAAAAAAAAAAAAAGGCACCTGTGATCTGACTTGCAGCAGAGCTGAGTTCCCTCAGCAGAAGTTAGTGATAAGTATGATCTGAATGTAAATTTCTAAATACTTGGAAAACCAGATTATAGTATCTTTGATGGGATACCTGACGTTACTTGATTTAACTGTTTGGGTTTTACTCTCAGTACTTTGGTATTCTGTATATACAACATAAACAGTTTTTCTTTCAATCTTTACTAAAATGAATTAAATAACAACACTAGAAATTGTAAAATGGAAGCTAATTATTCTGTATTCAGTGCAGACTGCAATACACTGTAAATAATTCATGGAGCAGTATACTGCAGAAAATAGCAAACTGTTCATAGGACCATACAACTGTCAGACCTAAATTATGCTACAGGTCACTAAATCTAATTTCCTGCAATTGCAGCCAACCACATAATCTAATCCTTTTCCTAAATGTTCCAAATTGGTCTTAAGGATTATTGAATTGCTTGCCCATAATAGGAGAAGCCATAACCCAGCCATCTCAAGATTTTGCCAGAAGCTTCTAATGCTCAGTCTGAATTTATTCATGGGAAGTTTCTATTTGTTCATATTCAGCTAAATGAACAAAGATTTTATGACAGATTGGAATATAGCAGAGAAATGGAGCACCTCCTTCCGTAACATTTCTTTCACTCCGAATTCATCTTTCTTGAGTTTGGATGCCAAGAACTATTGTAGATGAGATAGCTCCTGCACATCAAATAACACAACTGCTTTCCAACACTACTGTAACCAAGGTCATCTAGTAGACTTGCCTCTTCCACAGCCATATCACACCGATGACTCATAAATCATTCTGTGATAAGCCACTCACTACAGTTGTCTCTACAACAGCTGTTTCCAGCAGTGAGCTCACAAATTAACAGAAACTCTTAATATTAGTCCCGAAGAATACTTGTACTTCATACTATTAAATTTCATCTCTTGTATATTATTCCAGTCCTTACGGTCATCCAGGTCTTCCTGGATATTGCAGCCGCCTTCTGTGTTAATGATAGATGTATTTTTTGCTATTGGCAAACTCAATTATCACACTCTTGTATCTCCATACTAAGTTTATTAATAAAATTATTAAACAAGAACTGTTTAAAGACTGACACTCCAGTAATCACACTCTCATAACAGCACTTTCCCTTTCAATGCCACTTGTTATCTTCCTTTTAGCTAGCCTCCTCCCTCGCAATATAGTGTTTTCAATAATTAGTGAGCATTGATTACCATGTGCACTGAATGCACAGTCATTAGGCAGGAGTCCTGCAGAAATAGTATGTTCTTATTTAGGTAAAGACTGTCGATGCATGTTTACCTAGAGACTAAAGTAAGGATTTATATAAATCTAGGGAATTTTTTTAATAATCAAAAATGTCTTTTTCTACTGTACTAACACTATTTGCAAACATTAGTTGAATCTGGTACGTAATACTAAGAAGTATGGAGTATTACACTCTAGTTTTTTGCTATTATTAAGGCAAAAGGTTTCGTTTCATAAATGACAAAATATTTTTTATGTTTCATTTTGAAAAATCATGCCTTGTTTCATTACTAAGCTAAATTAAAAACAATTTAAAAGACCCTAATGTTACATGGAATAAATGAATAAAATTCTTAATGAGTCACAATGAAGTATTTTTTGTGAATCCAAACTAAGAGAAACATATTTTGCATTAGGTAAAAAAAAAAAAAGTCTTCTGGATTGACATGAAATGAATGTACTTTCTGGTTTTTTTTATTTTGCAGTGGAACAGAAAAAAAAAAAGTTATTTAACCCACCTCTAGTTTTATAGGCAGCACGAATTCTGGTGTCCACATATGCTGACCCCATCACTTTGCAGGTTTAGTGTTCTTTTAACACAGGTTTTTCAGGACACAATTTAAAATTAAATAGCAGTGTGGCAGAGACAGCTCTGGTCTTAAAGCTCAGATTGTGTCACACTATCCACAAGCATAAATTCTGGAGAAGGTTGGACTAATGGAGAAGTCATAGCGCCTGCAAATCTCCCCAGATTCTGCAAGAAAGCATTAATGCAAGGACAAACACAGATGTGCATAAACAAGCCTGTAGTTCTAAGATCAAGACATAGAAGCATATACCAAAAGCCATACGCACATTTGAGGTAATGTTTTTGTACTGGTCCTCAGAAAATGCTAGGAGAAGCTTGAAACAAATTATAGGCATTATAGGCAAGCAACAATGTTGACAGAGTGGGCCAGTGGGGAAAAAAATAGGTCAAGGAAAATTACCCACGAAACTATTGTATCAGACGCATAGGGCAGAAACAAAAAGTTGTTTACTGAAATGGAAAAAAAAAATTGTCATACGTATCCGTTAGGGATTGTGTACAACACAACTCAATATTGATTTGAAGGCATAAAATGTCATGCTGTTTTGCATAATTAACTACTGGCAGAAACATTTATTGAATAAAAAACCTACAGATTTTTTCATTATATACTTAAAAAAAATCTATTTCTAACAGATACTTTATATGTCAGAGTGATCACATGTACCCTAGCAACGAGGATGTTATTGAAATTCTACATACAAGTGCATGAGTCATTTTAAGAGATGCAGTAAGTCTAATAATGAATGTTTAATGAATGGCAGAATTAGTAAGCTACGAGCTAGATTTTATAAATGTGCAAAGCTTGGTAAATTAATTTTGTTCATAAATGTGCTGGTAAGAAAGGATAAATATCTGTCCTTTTTTTTTCCACAGCAATGTTAAATAATATTTTCTATGTTGTCAAGTTATTTCCCTTATTTATCATCTGAAGCTTTTTACACAGCAACTTCACTTATCTCAGTTGTAAGGATTTTTTCTAAAAACATACATCATACCTCTCTTATCCTGCCCAAAACCTGAAAAAGGGTCTTCTCTACTCCACGTACAGCTGTGTGGGTACAAGTGTCACATATCTAAGATACAGAAAACATCCACGTAGTGTATTTTATATGCCTTCCCTGACACCAGTTTCCTGGTGCTTCAGCGCTGATCTTCGATACACAGAGGCATTACTGCATACAATTTGCACAATGTGCTGCTTCAAAGATCATCACGAGGCATTTGGAAAAAAAAAGTGGAAATAGAATTAAGCCCCAAAGTAAAATTTCTTTCCACCTAGGGGATCTGAAAAGGTCCTGTTTCATGACAGTACTGTTGCATTCATTACAAGGTTGAACCCCAACTACTTGGGATTCTTTCCTAAGCAGCAGTCTAAGTACAAAATAGCCTATTACAAAGTCTACAATAATACATGATGGAAATGTTTGCTGAAGTAAAAAGTAAAAACACATTTTTTTTTTAAGTCTTGCTTGAAGTAATCAATGTATTATATAAATGCAAGGTTCGAGGTTGAAAGGAAAGAGCATTGATGCCTTCTAGAACAACAGTTCTCACATTCCTAGTACAGACAACATATTTGCTTCTCCTTACTATTCCAACCTCTATTCATCAGCTTAACTGTACTCATTGCTACTGCATTTCATGCTAATTTGCATAGAGCATCAGTTAATGCCAGCTTAAAGTTTTTTTTTAGTACTCGGCCGTTAATTGATGCAGTGTATACCAGTCATATCTTGTTGTCAAAGCTTTTTTTCTTAAAATGCCTTTTATGAATCAGGAACAAATTCTGATTAGCTATTATTCAGGTAGGAAAATTAATCAGAAGTTTCTGAACATGGAAATTCCTAGAATCGTGCATGAAAGAGAAATAGGCCTTTATAAACACTCTGTTACACGAAGAATGAGGCCTAAAAGTAACTGGAGGAAGGAGGTGGCTTTGTCAGTATAAAACTTGTTACTGATTTAACATAAACTCAGAATGACGGACATCTAATCCAAACTAAGCTCAAGTTTCACTGACTGTTCCTTACGATTTGCACAGGCTTTGTGGGATCACTGTCATATTAGTCCAAAGCACAGCACACATTTTTGATGCAAAATGAGACTACGTCCGTTATGGTTAAGCCAAGGATGGCTTTTTAACAGTTCGAAACCCTTATTTATAGATGTTAAACTTGAGGCACAAATCCATTGTTTTAGTCTGTGCTGAAAGAAAAGCAGAGGTAAACAGCATCTCAAAGAGGCAGTGTGAATGAAAACCTGTCACTTTTTCTGATGTAACTGAATCTAGGGTGTGGTGTGCGCTCACTATCTTATCGTAGAACCCATCCCTTGGTCTGTTTACAGTAAGGTACTGAGCAAGGCTTTTATAGCTCTTTTGAACTCACTTAAAAAATTCTACTACAGTTATCAGCACATCAGCATCATCAGCACATCAAAACTAGGCAGGATTTCTCAATGTAGTTTTCATTCTCAATTTAGAAAAAGGAGAAATAGTAAATAAGACTGTGTCGTGGTTTAACCTGGCAGGCTGTAATTCACTCTTAGGATCCTTGCGTTTTCTAAATAGCCAAAGAAATGAGTGCTTAAGAGAAGAATCCTGAAGAGTGCTTAAGAGTAGAAGAAACTAGTAATTTGGATTAATTCTTCATACGAAGTAATTTATTTGGGTTTTTTTCTGCTTTTAAACGATCTAGAAAAAGATGTACCAGTTTAAAATTGTCCACAGAATCGATAAACAAATCCCCTCCAATCTGCAGGAAGATTTCAAAAAGTTACCCGTAAACAGGTCTATTTTCTGGTGTCCTCAGATGTTGTTTCTGTTCTGGTTAATTATACAATAATCAACTAGAGGAATGCTGCACTATGTATTTGAATTGATTTTTAGAGTCTTTCATGGGCATCAGCATACTAAGCACTGTAAAGACATCGACAAAGTGCTTGCTCCTGCCTGACCAAACTGTGTCTAAACAGGCAAAAGGGGAAATGGGAGATGAGAATTGACCAAAATTACACAACTGACTAATAGCAAACAAAGGAATCAAGATTTCCTCCATTTAAGCCCAATAAGCAGTGGATCAGGCTGCTTTTTACCTGTAGAACTTACAGGAGAAACTAAATACTCCATTTATTCACTTGCTAGAATGTGGCTAGCATATTGGATTAGGAGACACAATTTTCTGTTCTCTGGTTTTGCCTCGTTTTCAGTCTGGTTTCCTAAGGAAATGAAACTTGTGCAATCACGGTGGGTGTGTATGGGTGCCTGCACACGTGTTCAAGTGGTAACTTTTGAACCTGTTGGCAAACTGTAGCAAAATTGGACACAAAGTATTGGTCTCAAAGATAATGTAAATTCAAAGGTATTGGTCTCAAAAGCAATGTAATACAAATGTTGTGAAAATAGGGGGAAAACTGTACATGCCAGACTGTAGCCTGAAAGCAAGAAAATCCATGTGATAGAAATCATACTACTGTAGTTTTGATGTTAACAGAATCACTCACTGACTTCTTCAGTTAGGTTTTAGAGTTTTCCTCTGTATTAAGAAATTTATTAATTAAAAACCCAACAACAAAACGGAATCTCATGAAACAATGCAACATTAGGAACTGGAGCTTAAAGAAAGCAAGCTAAATACAGTATTATTCATAATAAAATAATGAACTAGAATAACTGCTCATGCATGGATGGCGTGTGGATCTCTCCTTTCAGCCTGTGGATATCATGTCTTTATGAATAGCCAGAAGACCATTCAGATTCCCTCTGCGCTTCAGAGGGTAAAACTGGTGGTAGCAGAAAGTCCCACTGCTGTATTTAAAGGAAGAAGGAGGAAACAAAGATGAAAACTGGGGCAAAGCTATGTTCATGATTGAGAATATTCATGTTAGTGATCTCAGATGTTATAATTAGGCAAGGTCTACTCAAAAATATCATTGTAGACAAGGCCTCATTGAAGCTCAGGGAAGGCAGTGATTCCACTTCTAACATTAGAATATGCAGTTTAAGCATCTGTCTCATATTGAAACTTATTTGCTCCTTTACAAGCACTGCTCCTCTTCCTAGCTGGTGAGATACCCTGCCAAGAGTGTGTGAATGAAGCTGTAGAGAGGGTACATATGTTTCATTTGAGTACTGCTGAGCAGGTCAGAAATTTTATTTCCCTTTTTAAAACAAGGGTTCCAGTATAATTCAGTTTTCCACCCTTGCTAATGTGAGCAGCCTTCGAGAAAACTAAAGCACACAATTTCCATTGTGTCACACACATTCACTCACCATAAGCATAAAATGGAAGGAGAGAAGCTGAAACTCTAAGACCTTTTTACATGGGATGGGCTAGGGAATGTTTTTATTCTGGTTACCATAGTAATGAATACAGATAAAGCTGATTGCGCAATCACTGCAATTACACATTTAAAGAGGGTGCTACTTTCAAACAGTAGCAATACAACTGCAATGCGAGAAAGTGATATAATCAAGGAAAGATGGAAGCATAAGTCAACAGCATGCTTATGATGTGTTTATTGGATTATGATGAAATATTTGAGAGAGGAAGGCTGGCTCTTGGCTAAGATGTTAGCATCAGAGTTTTGACATCTAAATTCAGTATTTTGCTCTTCCACAGCTTTCTTTTGTGATCTTGATCATGTCATGCAGTTCAGATCCAGTGAAACACAGTGTGACTAAAAGTTATGAGCAGTAACAAGACATTTTAGGTGCTTGGCCATGGAGCAGAATCCAGAACCTTAAGTTACTCAGATTGACAACAGGCTGCATTCTGAGCTGGGAGCAGCTGAGCATAGTTAATAGTCATTCCTTCTGAGAGATCATATCTTAAATTACATCATCCGAGGCGCATAAGTGGTCTTTGCGGAAAGGAGGCACTTCTTCTACTTGAGGTTCTGGAATCTCTCCTCAAGACAGATTCCCTTCAAAGGGCAAGGAAGTCAACACTCTGTTTTTGTAATGTATTTAAATTCAGTGGCTCAGATGCTAGAAGCCCTCATAGAGATGCTCTCACTCATAGAGAGTGCTCTAGCACTCATGATACCATTATATGAGACATGTAGATTCAATTTCTTCCCCTGGCTGTGGAAATTCAAATCTTACCTCCCACGTCTCAGTGGAAAAATAGTTTAAATGCCAGGCTATAGGATATTTAAAAGGGAAGGATACTCTCACTCTCTCCTATTCAATAATTAAAGAACCTTGTGTGCACAGGGAATGCACACAACAAACATTAACACAGCCAACTACCAGAACACTTTCTTCGGAAGGGGAGAAATTAGGTTCCATTTCTGTTATATTTAATATCAAGTAGTCCTTGGATCAAGCTTTTCAAGCAACATAGCCAGAGGAGCAAACAGCCTATGGATTCTGATTGATGGGGGCTTACTAGCCTGTCCAGAAACAGAGCTTTAGATGCCACCTTCTTTAGATTTTCCTTCTTTATTGTTGTTTCTCTCTACTATGGAAACACGCATTAAACTTTTTTGTCCACATTCTTAAATAATATTCTGTAACTGATGCTGAGAATAATAGTTTGGCATGTTCTTAAAAGCGATGTAGAACAATCTGCATTAAGAATACTAGTTCAGTTACTCTGACTCATTAGTCACACAATTTATTGACAGTGTTTTTCCCTCCTCCTCTTTGTTTTCTGACCTTTTAAAGATAGATACCACTAAGTCTAAACTCAAATTTTAAAATGTGCTTGTATTTGACCAAGAAATAGCACACGACAATTTTTTTTAACCTGTGAGTCATCCTGAACAAACATTAACAACCCTTCCTTTCAAAATTCCAAAGAAGTGATAAAATGGGACAGGTAGATAGGGAGAGAGAAAACACACCCAAACAACCCCTTTTCAGACAGAAATAGAATCTCTAACTTTCATTACCGTATTATTTTCAGGTTGTCATAGGACTTCACTGTTCATGTTTATACCACAGGATTTCAGAAGCTTTCAAAAGTGTTAAAGAAAGGTACTGTTAACTCTTTTTTACAGACGATCAAAGGGGCAAAATAGAAAGCTGCAAACTAATTATTTTGAAAAAAACTAATAGTTGAGGCTACAAAAAGTTTGGATACTTTACCCAACCCTCTTGTAGCCTGACTACCAGCAATCTTAGCACTAAAGGTGCTCAGCATATCTTGACAATTGTGCATTGTTTTCTAAGTTAGATGTTCACAGAGACACCTATAATTAGAGACTAAGTTCCTGAACCTAACAATGTACTTGCGCTAGGGCTTCACAAAAACCTCTTAATATTGCCCCTCGAGAAGCTCCTAACAAATAATCTTTTAAACCAGATTAATTTTCAGCATATGAATTTTCAGCCTGTCCCTGTTTGGCATTTTAAAATAAGAGTGGGTTTAAATGTGTTTGCTGAATTGGTGCCTAAATACCTTCAAATGATGTGATTATTGATATGGTACTGAACATCAGTTTTGGTACATATTCGCAATCACATTCTGTTCAGTAATGCTATAGCTATTCTCCCTGATTAAAACTGAAGCCAGCAATAGATAATGCTTCTAATCCAGAAAAGTGACAGTAATGCTTGACGATATTGCTATTCTGAGCGGTTCTTTAAAATAGGAAACAATACACATTGCTTTAAAGCTGGGAAGGTAAGGAGGTATAAAACTGGGAGAAGGAAAAGATCTTAGGAGTTCAGGAAAACTTGCATCATTTTAGGTCTAAGTAATTGTTGCATTCATCTGCCTGACCCTGTTCCCAACATAATTTATTACAAAGTGTCTATTAAATCCAGCAAACTGAGGAACAGGTTTTACGTTCCCTTCATGTAAATCGAAGTCTGATGGTATCAACATCAGAGTGTTAAGTATTCTCCTACAAAGAATCTGAGCACAGTTTTGCCAGTATTTTGGTCACCCACCTCTTCAAGGTATTTTCTCCATTCGTTCTTAATAACCCTAAGAACTATAGAGACTGACCAGTGCATTGACCAATGTCCTGATGACATTCTTCAGGGACAAAGTAGAAATTTAACAAAGTACTGTTGTGTGTAACAATTTTTGTAAACAGCTTTGAAAAAACCAAGATTTTTTCTAACTAGCTCCAAATATGTTATGAAATATCGGTTCTGTTCAACTGAAAAGGCATCAAATAAATTCTTCAGTCAACCACCTTCCTTCCGCGGTACATGTGGAGCAAATAGCCTCCAGGTCAAGCCGTAAGTACACAGACTAACTGAGAACAAGAGAGCACATGAGAGACAAATGGAGTCCTAGAAAGATTAATCTTTCCCTTCATACATACATATGGCTGGTAAACTCACCATTTTCAGCCCACAACTAAGAGTATTTTTTTCCTTTTAAATAACGGTCAACTTACTGTTAATTCTTGTATGAATAACAACAGAAGACAGAAAGCCCTTGGCAGCCACTGCTATTATCTGCAGCCACACTGCCTTTGTTCTTAGCCCTGTTCTGCTTCCTTCTGATCCCCCAGCACCAAGGGCTCCGGTGAGTTGCTGGAATGAGGGAAGATGCTCTTCCTCCCCTCTCCTCTCACTTCCTCTGTTTCCCAGCTGACTCGCATACTGAGCACACCGAGACAAGCAGAAAGGGGGGCGAGAAAAACCTGGTGAGAAGGGAAAAGAGTATTTCCCTTAAAGCGATGCAAAAGGAGAGTCCCTCAGCAGAGGAGGAGTATGGGCCTTGTCTATGTGGCATATCATGTCCACTTACACTTTCAGCACTCAACCCAGTGTTCAGTTCAAATCAGCACAATCTTGCACTTCAGGGTGAAGTCCCCTTGGAAAAGATTCCTGCCCTGCAGATGAGATCAGAAAGGACAGAGAAATACCACTTCCTACATACCCACATCCTGTGAAACCCCTGTGATTACTCCTCATTTCTCCCCACCTCAACTGTCACTCCTGCTTCTTCATACAATCCCTACCACTGACTTTGTCACTGCAAATAACAGGGGCAAAATCATTAATACTGTCCTTGGACATGGCAGCAGCAAAATTAAATTTTGCCCACTCAGTTTGGAAATTTTGAAGCAGCTCTGTCAGAAACAAACCACATGGAAATCACATCTACATTTCTTTCCAACTTGAAGGAGTACTGTAATTTTAGCTGCTATTTGCTAAATAGCAGAAAAAATTTAAGTAAATATTACATTAAACAACAAAAAACCCCACACCTTTATGAGCCCAACTTTCATCCTGTGATACTTTCAAAGGGACTGTTATATCCATAACAATTTATCTGTGACACCACTTTTAAAAGGTTAAAACAATACACTTAACATATTTCTAGTTTGTGGTGTCTTGCCTCTTGCTGCTGACCAAGAGATATCCTGTAAAGGAAGTAGCTAATCACTGTCTCCTTAGAAAATGTTTACAAAGGGACATTTGGGATGATGTTATCTACATCCTGTTTAAGCAGCTGTTTTGTTCTTTTAAATCAGATGGTGAACCAAAAAGAAGCGTTCTTAGTAGTATTGTTATGCTTTTCCTTTCTGTATCTTGAGTTTCACTGTTTCTGGACAGTAGTTATTTCAAGGGTACCAGCTGGTTTTCACCTTATGCATCCATAATTTATACACATGCATTTGAAGCAAAAAAGTGTTGCCGCATGGTTGGGGTTTTGGAGGGAGTGGGAGGAGGAAGGGAAGGAGATTCATTTTTGTGCAATTCTTATCAAAATCAATTGGTAAATTGTATGTACATGAAAGCATCCTGATGACCTGAATCAAAACTGATCAAGTACGTTAATTCTGAAAGACCATAAAGGAAAGAAAACTATTTTGCTATGGACTACTGGAGGGAAATAGAAGTAATGATGACCATGCTCTTGGACTCAAGTTATAGTAAATAAAAGCTTTCATCTTTCCCTGATGCCAGAATTAAATGTGATTTTGGTTTTAGTGATACAGAACACAGATTTCAGTTAGCAATATCATTACCTTTCACTGCATATTGCAATATCATAATAGGCCCACTGTGTGCTACTTCTGAAACAGCTGGACATTAATGCACGGTAGGCATATGATCCTTCTAGGCAGATGACCAGTGCTTACTGTATTTCAGCATTCTCCTAAACAGGAAAACATCAAAATCCTTACTCAATAGAAAGGCTGAGGTATTACTCGTAGGACTGAGCCTCAAATCAAAGTGTGCTTCTACTCAGAAGAATGCCATCAGCTACTAACAATTTCTGACTTACCAGACTTGATGTTTTTACATATTATCAAGATATATGTTCATTGCTTTTCTTACTGGAACAATTAATTTTAGTCCACTATTATTTAAAGTCTTCCAGATTAAAAACAACCAAAAAAATCTAACAGTTTAAGTTACACATAGCTGACAGTGCAAGACTGTTGCCAATCAGTAGCTTGCAAATTATTGGTACAAACAACTAATGATAAACTTAGGCATAGTTCTTAAAGTAAATTTTAGACTGATGACTTTTAAGTCCTTTAGGGAGTCCAGGGTGAAAATAGAAGGAGAAATTAAGTTATTAAAAACTACGAAATATCTAAATTTTCCTGGACTGGCTCACTTCATCTTGCAAGATTTGTCTGAAAAGAAGAAAAAGGGAAGAGTAATTTGGCCATTTTGGGAGGATTCATCTCTGCTCAGAATCCCAGTGAGGCTACTGATGAAACGAGGGTACCGGTGGACTATATGCACTGCCTGATGCGTATATCCATCTATCAGTGTCAAATTTCCTGGACTGAATGCGAAACCTCTAATTTGGGTTGCAAAATCATGCACTCATGTGTACTGTGCATCACTGGAATATATAAGCACTTTCACAAGCATAAATGCAATTATCTTCCAAGTATTACTAAGCAATTGGATAAATTCTCACCAACACAGCTGTAAGTCAAGAAAAGACTTTATCAATCATCTTTGTGAAGTACAGCGAGATTGTTTTTCCCATTTAAAAAGGGGGAGCAGAGGCACAAGGGAAAGGCCTCAGAAGTTGTGGTACTCAAAATGAGACAATGAGGACCTTTTTTCCAAAAAACCAATTAGCATTACTTAGTACTTTGCATGATCAAAGTACATGTTTTTATTTAATTTTCACTAGTGAATGCTCAGATTTCTGCAGTTTCTGCAGGGAAAAGAATGCCCAGTCGGCATCCAAAACCTGAGGAATACAGTCAATAGATATGTAGAAAGCTCTTTTCAGCATCATTACTTGAAGGGCAAGGGACTCTAGGAGGGTCTGTAGAAGATGCACAAGCAGTTTTCCATTATCTCAGCCATCAGACCACAATTTTACTTCTACAACCCTCTTTCTCTAGCGACAACAAGCCAACTACCTTCTGTAACCAAAGCAGTTGAAAATGACAACTCAATATGCCTCCTTATTTGCCCCAACTACATATCCATACTACGATCTGAATGGAAGCAGAGGTGCTATGAAAGAAATTGTATCTTGTTTTATAGTTAAAGGCAATGTTGACATCCATACACACAATGAGACATGAATCTCCTAATTTTGGAGTACACAATTCTTCAAGGGGCATCTCTACATGGTAACACAATCATAACTGCAATGGCTTAAAGACACAGTCAAGAAAAGAACTATATATAGGTAGAGATAGTGCCCTTTATTAGACCAACTACTATAATATAGGAAAAAGTAGACAGATTTCCAGATGTTGCTATTTCTTAAGTTTAGTAAAGCTTTCAACATCATTTTGTACAATATTCTTGCATTCAGTTTGGGACATTGAGGTCTGGATGGGTGGACAACTAGATACCCATCTAGTAGACAGCTGTTCGAATGGTTAAGCTCAGAGGGTATGGGTTGTACTCTAACTGGAGGCTGGCCGTGAGTAGCATAGGGGTCTATCCTGGGACCTGTCCATTTTAACACTGTTATCAACAGTCTGGGGCAGGCGACGCAGTGCACTCTCCTCAAGTTTGCAGGCAGCATCAAATTGGGATGACAATTCAGTACTCTTAAGGGCAGGGCTGCCATCCAGGGAGACCTAGACAGGCCGGAGGAATAGACTGACAGGAACTTCTATGAAATTCAGCAAGGTCAAATGCATAGTCCTGCACCTGGGAAGGAAGAGACCCTTGCACCAATGCAGGCTCCGGACTGACTGGCTGGGGAGCAGCACTGCTGAAAAGGAGGTGGAGGTCTTGCCAGGCAGCAAGCAGCACACAAGCCAGCACAGCAGAGAAGGCCAACAGCACCCTGGGCTGTATTCACAGGCACAGAGCCAGCAGATCGAGGGAAGTGATTACACCACCTCTACTCAGCACTCTAGACTGAGTCCAGTCCTGTGCTCCCCAGTATGAGAAGGACATTGACAAACTGGAGTGAGTTCACCAGAGGGCCACCGAGATTGCTGGAGGCTGGAGCGCTTGGCCTGTGAGGAGATGCTAAAGGAACTGGGCCTTTTCAGCCTGGAGAAGAGGTGGCCTCAGGGGGGGATGTAATAGCAGACTGACTGTACTTCTGAGAAGGTTATTGAGAAGGAGCCAGGTTCTTCACAGCAGTGCATGGCAGGAGTATGACAGACAACAAATAAACTGAAACAAGAGAAGATATTGATTGGATAGACGGAAAAATCTTTTTTTTTTTTTTAACCATGAGAGCAGTCAAACATTGCAACAGGTTGTTCAGAGAAGCTGTGCAGTCTTCAGACTTGGAGACTTTCAAGATCTGACTGGATAAAGCCCTGAGCAACCAGGTCTAGTCCCACAGCAGGGGGCTGGACCTGAGGTCCCTTCCAAACTCGGTCATTTTGTGATTCTGTGATTCTCTGCAGAAACCCTCTTCAAGTCTTCTACTCAAAACCTTGTCTTTTTCTAACTGTGCCACTTGGTCTGATAAAAGATATTGCCTTTACCTGCAAACTATGTCTTGCCTAGAATTTCCAAGACTAAAAACCACAGATGTTCCATCAAGTGGCAGCATGTTTACACCTACATGGATCATTACTAGGACTGGACTCATTCAATCCATTCCACAGACCTTTGGCATTTGAACTGACAAAATGACTCACAGCAGCTGTAATGATCAGCCTGAGTGTTCACTGAGAGTGGTGGGGAACCTGTGGCTGGCAAATAACCTAAGAAATGTTCTGGCAAAATCCGAAACCAGTGAGACCCAGGTACTCCATGCTCTACTCTAGGTTCTGACAATTTTCCTAAGCTTTTCCTTCTCCTCTTTCATGAATTCTAGTCTTGTCTCTTTTCCACCTTGTTCAGCTCAAGGCTGACTGCTGGACATTAAAAGGTTTAACAGAAGCAGCCTTTACAGAAGAAATGTCAGTATAGAGGTAGATTGGATAGGTAGATATGCTAGTAGCATAGCTACTGACTTGTAAGATGTCTTGCATATAATGTACACAAACCTATAGTCCTTAAACATAAGGAGGCAGTGGCTACTGGGTGCTCTCAATTCCTTCTGTTCTTGCAGAAAAGCTGGAACCTCAGGGGTATCTTATTGACAACCCGAAGCACTCAAATAAGATTAGTCCAGTCTTCTTCAACCTGACTTAAAGATCGTATTTAAAAAGAAGACTCACATTCTTGTTAATTTACTATCCACTTTCTCAATCCTACAGTCTTAACACTTTTAGGTCCCATTCTGCAATCATGAGTATGAGTTTTATTGCCTCCCACTTATAAATGAAAGCTGAAGTTGTCCAAAAAGTCACCCTAGAACATGCACCACTGAAGGAAGATACTTGTGATAAAGTCACAAAAACTAACACTGTTATAGGTCACATTGCTTCAGAAAGTGGAACATTCCATCCCTGGCCACTATGGCAAAGGTGCATCAAGAGAAAAACAGCAAGAGAATTACCTCAATGGGGTTATCAGACCAAAACCTTCACTAACACTACAACTTTCTAAAAATAGAAATGTTTGATAAACTAGTGAAAGCACCCAAAGTGTAGATCATCCTGATCAAAAGTTATGACCCAGGCTTGGAACAAGACACTAGAAATGCTCTACTAGCTGTAACAGAAATCGACACTCACACCAGCAAAAACTGTTCTAACAGCTACAAACTTTAATTACAACAGGGAAGTACATTTAGATGACGCCTTAAATAGGGCTGCTATTCCTATCAGCTGATCATACAGGATAGCCACACCTTTGGCGTATCACAGCTCAGATGAAAGAAGCTTTTTCATGTGCAATTGCTTGCAGGCCCTCACTGACAACTTGTTAAACCCATGATTCTAATTACTACCTAGTTTGCATAACGTATGTTGACTTTTCATACAGTGACTCTTCATAGCTTTCCATTTGCTGTCATTTCCAATTATGTTAGCAAGATTTTCTCCTTTTCTGGAATTGCTTCCTACACTAGATTGTCTGGCTTGCCTTTCTAATGTTGTCTACTGACCCCACCACCTAGCAGGTGCTCTGTCAGCACCAAGGAACCCTCTCATTCATGATCCCACAAGAACACCAAAAAGCTTTTGAAATCAGGCTGTGATTTTACAATGATCTACGTAAAATAGATCTAAGTGAAAGCTAATGGAAAAACGTGTGGTCTTGCTCTGTTGCCATTGTTTGGCTGTGGCAGCAGTTGAGCTAATATGAGTGGGTGCTGAAATGAATTAAATAATTGATACTGTATGGCAGAACATGTATCATTTTTAGCTGGGTTAGGTTTTTTGCCTTGATTAATTTTTGTGTGCAGCTCACTGTGTGGTTGTACAAGCTCCACTAGTTGGTCCATTGTAAAGAGCAGGAATACGGACCCAGGAAAGATGGCAAATTAAATGAGCTTAAAGTAGATATGAAAGAACAGCTTAAGAAATTATTTTCACTCAAGGCCAAGCTTCAAGGCCAAGCTAGGTTCGTGGACTCGCACTAACTGGGAGAGAGAAAGGCATATCTTGAAGTACAACAGAACTTCAGAGATCCAGCTTGCGCTGAGGCAGTGAGTTGGTCCCTTCACTTGGTTCCAATGGTAAAATCCAATTTATAAGTTACTATTGTAGCAAGATCTCCCAGGAATCTGAACACAACTGTGTAAAAACGCCTGGCTGGTCATGTTCCCTCAGGAGCAATATGGCCCACCTTAGCCATCATCATCTTGCAACTCTGTTATCATGTCTCTTTTGACTCATAAGTTATATTTTAAAGTAATCATCTACTGATTGAAGTTCTGAAAGCAGAAGAAATATCCTGCCTTTCCACAGAGCAAACCTCTGATCCTCTGAGGACACAAACCAGGCATGAATCTACTTTACAGTAGGAGACCATTTCATGTGAAGAATGCCACATTCAAGGATCAGTATGTCAGACTGCTGTGTGGGCATGTGAGTTACAATTGAATGTTTCTATGAGATTGTGTACTGTAAGATTTACACATGGATTACCTTCTGACCACAAAGCTAGAGAGTATTCTTTCTGCCAAACCTCCATTTGTTCGTGTATGTATGTATGCACGTGAACTTCTCAAGGAAAATGTGTGAATAAAAAGCAAAGATAGTTGTGATGTACTTCTCTGAAGTAGAATTCAGCCAGGAGATTGGCTTAACAACATAATTGCTACAGATAATATCACAGCCCATGTGACCTGTGGTCTTGGATATATATTAATGTATTTGTGTTTCTTAAACCACAGTGACCTTCAAGCTCGATGCTAGGAATGAGCTTAAAACTTACTCAGAAGAACGTCACCAACTGAATCACTGATGTAATTTCCAGGAGTATGTAGGGTTTTTCCTTTTATCTGGAGGTCTTCAGCAAAGCAGAAGTCAGGTTTGCACAGCTCCTGTTGTGATAACGGTAGTTACCATTGCCTCTGAGAAAACACCTGTGAGCTGCGTCCTTTGCAAAACTGATCATTTTGGAGTCCTAAAGAGAAACGTGCCCTGGTTGTTGGCAGAGAATGACTTTGAATACCTGAACCTTACCAGTTAGTCTTAAAATTAAACAAACAATTATGAAAACTGTCTGGATTCAGTGTGAGGCACGATGGCATTATGATGCCTAAGTAATTTTTAAGAACATAAACTGAGCTCTCAAATTAGGCAGCCGAAGTGCCCTGTGACCCAGTACGTTTGTACTGCTCCGTTGAGCGTATTTCTCAACAAAAGACCATTTGGACAAACTGTAAGTTACAGGATATGGGGTGAGTTTGCCCTCTCAGGCTTTCTGCCTGGTCATTTCTCCTCAGAAGTGAAGGAGTTGTCAACGTTGAGTTGGAAGAGCCCTCAGAAAGTCGCAATGATGATACAAGGACCATGAAAACCACTGGGTCCCCTTTCCTTGCTCTGCGATCAAACTGGAGGGACAGCGTAAGATGCCAAATAAGCACAGAGGCTTTAAAATAATAACGGCCAATGTGCGTATCTCAGTTTTGTGCCCCCACCCCAGCACCGTGCAGACTCTTCCAGGCGCATGAAGCCCGGGGGGAGCGCAGCGTGTGCC
>NW_009199584.1:34126-45774 GCF_000690835.1 Fulmarus glacialis | reverse complement strand
CCGATCCTTCCACCAATCGCCCCAGTGCCATAGTTCCATTCTTTATTGAATAGTATCTCTCATGACTGTTACTGCCATCTACTAAAATCCAACTAAGCTCAAAAATATATATTTATGTATATATATTAAACATACATTTATGTTTTTCTTTAACACAAAAGATGTTACTAGATGGATTCCATGGTGGTCATGAACAGGAGGCCCTATCAAAAGGTTAAAAACTGCAATGATATTTGCCAAATCAAGGCATAATTGTCTCTCTCCTGTCTGTTCAACTGGAACAGACGCAGTCTGGTTCTGTAGAGAAATCTTATTACATTTTTTTTAAATTAAAAATGTTAGGAAAACAAACATTTTACGTCACACTAAGATATAAAGGATGTCTCAAGAGAACTTTAAGACTGTTTCATGACAATTTCAAGGGAAAAAAACACTGTTTATGTCTAAGCTATATACTAGTTTTTCCTTGGTCTTGTCAAAATAAAATCAGTGTTGAAAACAAAACCACGTTGCTCTCAGAAGTCTGTCAAAGTGTTATTGACATACTCTGTGCAAATTAAAGTCTATAATCTAGAAAAATTATCAAAGAATGTTTAGACTTTAGTAGAATTTTAAAAAGGGGGTTTTGGAGAGTAGCAAGGGAATTTTAGCATGTGTTTATGCAAGTAAAGCAAGTAGAGCAAGTGTGCTTATGGTTTAAGGAAACTGCAAGTGAAGCTACTCTTAAGCAAATTTGTTAGTAGTTTCCTGATGCATAAAAATAAGTTATGCCATCATTCCTCATTTAGTCCTCTCCCTAATGTTCAGTAGTCATAGTCATCATGTCAAGTTTAATGTGTTGATTACAAGCATTACCATATAAGAAATTAGAGGGGTTTTAATGCTTACTCCAAAATTAAGAGACAAAATCTGTGTCTGTATTAGTATGGATGTAGTTATTATTATTAAGCCTTTTGGCAGATTTATTTGCTTAAATCAAAATATTGTGAAAGAGCGAAATTAAAGAAAGAGATGAGGAAAAATGCCTCTGAGGAGACCATTGTGAACATGTTCTTCACTGAACACTACGACCAAAGGGGTTCAAAAGGAGTCTACTTCACACAGTGGCTGAGTATCAGCCAGCATTGCTCCATGTAAATTTATTTCCACAAAAAACAGGTTTCAGCTGCATCTTGTGAATGCTTCTTAAAAGCGCACACTTAAATATCTACTTATTCAAATCAAAAATTACAGTTACATTTAATAACAGCATAACAAATTTTAAATACAAGTAAACAACTTAATAAATAATGTTCACTTCAACAGTTTCAAGGTCACAAAGAGCTTCAATTTGAGGATGATGCTGTAAGAGGACTGCAGTGATGTACTCCACAGCACTCTCCATGGGCTATGTGGCTTGGAAATCATTATTATTGTGCTTCTGAACAGGTGTATTTACACCAAACCCTTTGAGTTTTTCCACACTTTACATTAAAATCTGTGTCCTTCTGCATCCCTCTTCTACATCCCTCCCTGTGTCATGGTTACCTATAAATTTGTAGGTTTTGTTATATTAGCTACAGGCTACAATGGTGCTCATCAGCCGCGTCGGTACCAAGAACCCCACAGAGCCACCGTTGTCTCAGAACAGCCTTTTGTGCTATTAATGGCCTCCATTTTTTGTTCACTGAGACATAATTTTGCTTGGTAATTATAAGTGTTAATTGGTTGCTTGTAGTCCTCTTTCCAAATAAAGAGATCAGATTAATTACTCCTACATCTTTTACATACCTTCTACTTTTTTGTCAGCTCAGTATAACTAATAAGAACATTTTATAGTATAATGTCAGAAAGCTCTATCTGCACAATCTCAATAACAATGCAGTCTTAATATCCCATTAACAATTTTGTTTTATGACCTGTCAGTCAGCCAGCTTTTAAAACACTGATTATGTGCCAGGTTGATTTGGAATCAATCAGCTTCCTTAAACAAAATACATTGTAGCACAAGGCCAATTGCTCATATAAATTTAAGACTAATACATCAATATTACTTTTCTCAAGCAGAATAACCACCTAGAAAACCAGAGTCAAGGGGCTTTCACAGATTATATTTTTCATAAATCCTTGATGGTTGGTATTCATAACACCAACCTCCTTAGTATCTAATTTAGCATCCAATATTATTTTCTTTTGTATTGCTATGAAAGAATTGTAAGTACCTAGATTATGGAGATTATCTTTACGAAATACTGGTTACCACCTTACTGCATATTATTTAAGCCTGCATAATAGAGCACATCTATCTTAAGTATTGACTACTAAACACCCTCTGGAAGTAATTTTAAAGTTTGAAGTGTTTCCTTATCATATGATTACATAGCCTTCTTTTTATCCAAATAAAGAGAAAATAATTTTTCAGAAACTTCTGCCTTTTGACATGATTACTAGAGATTTCATAATTTTTATATAATAATGGGCAATACTGTTTTTTTCCTTTCATCCCATTAACTTAAGCTAATAAAAACTCACATGCATGCTAAAAATGTTAATAGAAAATTGAAAGCTTACTTTAGATATTCTCATGAAAGCTCAGCTGTATTGATTGAGAGTTACTAAATTTCTAACAGTGATAATCTGACTCAAATCTCATGCATCTACTGCCTTTCCATCAGTAACTCCATAAGTAATGCCAGTAGAAGGAAATATGATTCACTTGTCCTCTGACCCCAAAAAACAATTAAGACATTAAACAAATAATCCTTCCCTAGATTTTAATCAAAATATATTGTGTTCACATAAGTGCAGAAAAGATTCAGTTACTGAATTTATTAGTCTCTTAAACATTAGAGGTATAGTTTTTCTTTCGGTAATTCTTGGAGACCAATCTTAACCAGATATTCACTGTATGGAAATTTTTTTGAACACGTATACAGACATCCAAACACCTCAGTTAACTTGGGTGAAGAAAGTCAGGGAAGTGTGTACACATTGTGTTATTTCAATGTTATTTCAGCTTTCAGAACTCAGTGATAAATCACTGAAAAATAGATGCCAAAACTATTTTTATTTTTCATCCAATTTCTCCAACCCTGAAATGTGCTTAGATTGCAAGTCTTTTGGGGCATGAATCATATTTTTAATCTTGTGTATGCTCAGTCCTGTTGTGCATAGAAGACACGATTATTAGTAACACCCAATATTCTGAACATTCAAGTAAATTAATTTATCAATAACCACTAGTTTACTCTGCCAGGTTTTTTAAGATGGTAGATATTGATAAGGACTCTTAAAATTATGTTTCAAGTTAAATTCATACTTTTTAAAATACAAAAAATTTTCATGGCCTTGATAATAACTATTATTATGCTATTAATACTATATATTAATTTCTAAAAACATAAAGATCAGACTTAGCAACCCTTATTTATAGAAATACTGCCAAAAAGTTTTATGAGATAGTATGGAGCACTACACTTGTGTCTTGTGTGAGTCAGATCTACCACAATAAGGCAAGATTTATAGATCTAATCACCAGAATCATCTTTCTTCTATTTTATATTGCAAACATTGTTCCTGTGCTTAAGTTTTCAACTTTTGAAGGAGCACTCACATACAGCATCCTTTGGGGTACTTTTAAAGACTAGTCTAGTATGATTCACTTATTGGCATGAAAACAACAGTTTAATTCCTTTGAATCCTTTAATTTACTGTCTAATTCCATAGTCCAAATGGATGCTGTTGCTGAGCAACAACATATCTTAAGCAGCAGAGAGATATTGTAAGATATAGTTTCCTGCAAATCTTCTTTTATTGAAATAACCTGTTTATTACAAACCTTATTTTTAATAGTTAATAGGTTTTGCGGACACTGGGCATAATGCCTGCTATAAAACTAAGCCTAGATTTGCATACACAATAGTATAATAAGATCTGGACCTGCTAGCCCATAGTGATTTTCTAGGGATAATAATTTCAGCATTAACAATTTTAACTGCACAGAAAAAATTACACAGTACCAAACAATGCCTCCAAAGTATTCATAGAGCAGGTGTAATGAGGTCCATTTACAGGAAAAATGTCAGTGATTCCTTTTTTCTTTTCTCAGAAAAACAGCTGTGCTTTAGTAGACAAGTGCACTTTCTTAGAAAAAAATTACTTTTAAAAATTGAACTGGGAAGAACAATGAAAAGAGGAATATTTGGAAAAGAAAAAAAAAAAAAAGGATGGGATGGAAAGTCTTTGATATATGGGATAATAATGCCCCCTAAATCACTATTCTTTCTAGGTATTGATACAGGTGAAGTTAATGATGAGAATCCAAGTGACAAGATTAATAAAAGCAGCCATTACAACAAGCTTAAAGGAAAGACATTCACCCTCAGCAAAGTTTGCTTCAAATAGTTATTGCTCAAGCTACTGAGTATCATATTAGTAACTTAAACAAACAAATAAAAAAACCCCACAAGATCTCTGCAACTTTATCCGCAAGTTGAAGTAAAGCCATATGAGGTCCTTGTCCTAGTCCCATAATTCATCAGACAACAGAGTAGCTAGGGCTACCTTCTTCCACACTGCAGTTCAGCAAGTAAGTGAATGTATGCACTATAGAGGAGTATAAACGTTTCAAAGCATATACTAAACCAACCAACCAAACAAACGAAAAAAAAAACCACCCCCACAAAAAAAGAACCCAAAAAGCCAAAAGATTTTCCATAGTATTCAATACATAATTTTTGCAGTGAAAAATCTTCTCCTTCTGGCCTGTGTCAAAGATTGAGAAATACCAGATCACTTACAGCAATAAATTTTGCCAGCATGGCAAGCCTCAGGATCCAATCTCTCTTCATTTTTCAGATGATATAAATACAGCAAGAATAACAAAGAGTAATAATAAAGTGCAGAACTTGTAGTTTGATATCATAATTTCCTGACTTTTCTCTCAAAATTAAACAATTATTTTCATACATAACAGTGAAGTGATAAATGTAAGTGTCCTGGTTTCGGCTGGGATAGGGTTAAATTTCTTCCTAGTGCTGTGTTTTGGATTTAGTATGAGAAGAATGTTGATATCACATTGATGTTTTTAGTTGTTGCTAAGTACCCTGCTAGTCAAGGACATTCAGCTTAAGGGAAAAAAAAAAAAAACAAACCCAAACCAAAACAAGTATTGGGAGGGAGCACAGCCAGGACAGCTAGCCCAGCTGGCCAATGGGCTATTCCATACCATGTGACGTCATGCTCAGTATATGAATGGTAGGTGTGTTCCAGGAAGTAGCGATCACTGCTTGGATATCGGTCAGCGCGAGTGGTGAGCAATTGCATTGTGCATCACTCATTTTGTATATTCTACCATTATTATTATTATTTTCCCTTTTCTGTTCTATTAAACTGTCTTTATCTCAACCCACAAGTTTTTCTCACTCTTACCCTTCTGATTCTCTCCCCGTCCCACTACAGGGCGGGGTGGGGGGGAGGAGTGAACGAGCGGCTGCGTGGTGTTTGGCTGCCTGCCAGGTTAAACTATGACAGTAGGAAAAGAATGATGTATAACCTTGTGTAATGCAAGTGTATCAGTAAATATCCTTAGAAGACTGTTTCCATAAGTAGTTAGGTTATTTTTATAAAAAAACTGCTATCTAGCCTTTTGCACAGAAAGCACTGCTATTTCAAAGCCATTTGGCATGCTTTTATTATGTAAATTAAATGAGGTTGATAATTGTCAACAACACGTAGTGCCAGATTACAACATCCATATTGCCTTGTATTATATTAAAATACAATGCATTTTCCAGTCTTGTATATTGCCCCAAGAAGCATGCCAACCATTCATTAAATTACAGACTGCAATCTTTGGGGAGAGACCATAGCTTTATTAAGGACAAGATTTAGTGAAACAGTGTAATTTACATATCAAACTCATCGTCATTATACCACATAATCTAAATCTCTTGCAGGACTACTTGATGTTCCACAATTAAAAGCTTGTTAGTCACATCATTCCCCTCCTGATTTTAATCATAACTCACATGGCGTGGTACAAGCTACCTTAGACATTTTACAGGGCTGGGGAGTACAAAGCTGGGGAGAGGAAGAAGAAGAAGAGAGGTTGACTCTGCCTGTGAGGAAACAATCCCTACTGTAAGCAGCATAGCACTGATCATGCTGTGTTGGACAGACAGAAGCGTTATGAAACAGAAACAGTACACATCTATTCTCTCACCCACACATCTCTCCTCAACTAAAATGGCAGGATAATAGTATCTTGTGTTTTCACGTTTTTGCAGCTACCAACTTAGATGTGCAGAAGGTATGGTGTGCAGATATTCGTGCTTCATTCACACACCAGTAACAACTCCCACTCCAAAGTCAGTGTGTTTACCACATCTGGCAAAAACAGAAAAGGTGTACTAGGCAGACACAGAGAAATGTAGGCTAGAGAAAACAGTTTTCCTTATAGCACAGCATGCTTCTGGAATCATCTGGTTTTGTATGGGTTTACGTTACCTTAGACAGTCTTTTGTGTATTGCCACATGTGGTCCCTGCTACAGAGAACGATTCTCATCCCAAATCATATCAGAAGTGTGAAAGAATCCCATTAACATCAGCTCTGTATTTCTGCCTCTAGATTGTTTCAATTATGTCAATTACTTTAGACCTAACCTATAATCAGATGGTAGGATTTGTCCTTTGAAAGACAAGTTATCAAGAGGAAGCGCACACCCCTTAGAGCAGACTGAGACTGCAGGATATGTCAGATAAGAGGGCAAGCATGAGTCATTTTTTTTTCTTCTCTCCTTATCCCTTCATTTTGACACTGTATTAAATCCTGCTGGCTATCCCTCTGCAATGTTTTCCAAATCCACTCATTCTGCTTTCTTCCCAAAGAAAAAGAGAAACTTTTGACCTTGACCTTGATTTCTGAAAGTCTACTTTTCAAATATAAAACTGATCAACTTTACCTAGTGTGTCACTTTGTCCATGTGGCCAGCCTGAAGACATCATTAAATCTCTTTCATATAGTTTAGCAACACCAGACTGGGGAGGTTTCTTTTTCAAAGTTGGGTTACTATATTCTCTACCTTGGAGAAAACCCAGGCCCACCTTCCACTCACAGGGAAACAACTAGATGAAAAGGCTTCTGGCAGGGGAAACAAAAAAAAAAAAAAAAAAAAAAAAAAAGTGAGTGTGTGCGTGTGTATCTATATTTATGAAATCATTCAGAAAAGCATGTAACACTTTTCCACAATAAACATATTGTTATCACACTCATTGTCCAGTGTGGGTGGAACATTCAGGAGCAGGTGGTGTGACTTCAGGTAATGCAAAATTGGATTTTGAGTTGTCTCCAATCACAGCAGTAACCTATTCCTTCCCCTTCATCCTGCCAGGTCCCTCTGCATTGCAGTCAGCCCAAACCATCTTGTAGTACCAGCAAATGCCCCACTCCCCCACTGCCAGGGGAAAATAAACTCCCTTTCCCTCTCTGCCTCCACCCTTGCTACAGCAATTGCCCACCCTAGTTTTCTTACATCTGCCGGATTGTGACTTCTCAATGGGATCCCCTGGTAAAGAGACCCACAGAAGTTCACAAAATCTTTGACACTGTGTTTTGCTTGGTTTAAACTTAATGCTTCAGAGCAAACTATTGGCTGCCAATAGTTTACTTGCTCTGAGAAGCAGTGTCTGTTACTTATTCCAAATTTGCTGTGACAGTCATGCTTTTAAGGACCTTCACCGCCTTCTTGCAGAATAGAGAGTCCTGAGGTTTGTAACCTTTGCTTTTAAAAAGCCAGTTGCTGTTCTGTGATATGAATTGCTCTTTTCCTTACTTTCCTCTATCTGCTATATCCTTTTGAGAAGGGTGACAGAAATGGTACAGTTTCAAGATACGGAACACCATAGATATACTGGCATAATAATTACATTTTGTTCCCAATTTCTTCTCCTGAAAATATAGCATTAGTTTTGTCTTTTTGACTTGTCAAACTGAGTAAATGTTTTCAGAGGATTTTCCTGGTCACTTCAAAATCTCTTTCCTGAGAAAAAGAGCCTTTTTAGGGTCCATATTTATGTGTGAAGAGTTGGTATTATTTCCCCCCATTCACGTACATTGCTTTGCATTCCCTTTGGTTGATAGATCAGCAGAGGATTAAGGAGTCTGAGCCTTGTCTGCAAGGCTTTGCAGTCAGTTTTAGTACTCTCCTGTTATTAGTCAACATCACAGAATTTAGCAATTTTGTCCACTTACCTATTTTTCATGACTATGAATCTGTTCAGTAGTACAAATTCCTGTATATGTCTTGATATGCACTTGCTATATATATCACACAAACTTATTGGTAAAGAATATGCGATTCATACAGCTTGCATTTAAAGTTGAAAATAGATAAATTCAGATCAGAAATGAGTTGGAATTTAAAATAAAAAGCCAATTAACCAAAATTGTGGGAAATTTACCATCAAATAACTTACTAAAGTTACTGTTGGTCTCCTTCTGTCACTAACAATTTTAAAATTAAGAGTGGAAGGTGGTTAATTTGAGGGGAGATTTTTTTTAAGTGCTGTATTTTATTTCAGACAGACAATGATAAATTCTAAAGCCTGCATTATTCCAAAAGTCAGACCATATGTCTTTGGCCTAAAGCCTGTGATTCTATGTCTACAAAGACAGCTTCCGTGACATTTGTCAAGACATTGTTAACTCCCGAACCTGTAGATAGCCATCGTAAAAATGACTTATTGCAGCATACGATAACAAAACTGCAACTAATAGTGGAAATGCATCACAGATTCTTGCAAGAATAACTTTGAAACCTGTAAAACATTCTGGTAATTCTTTTCCTGCAGAGGTCTATGTTGCTTCAGCAAGAAGTAGCAAGCAGGTTGATGCCTATGTGCTCTGTGACTAGGCAGAGTTACTGAAGGGGGAAAAGACCCTCCACCAGGCAGAGACAGCAGGCACTTGTGCAGCTGCCAGCCCCTCTTTTCGACCCAGGGTTGAGCCTGCCTGTGCCGATGTGACAGAAACACGAAGGCTTGGTGGAGGCAGCTCGTACTCCTGAAGCTCCTGCTGGACATGGGACAAGTCACAAGCAGGACACAGGACCAAACCTTTGCTGCTTTTGAACTGGTCTTTCAGCTTCTATATCATAGCATGTTCTCCACCCTTTCTTATATTTGACCAATTGTTAGCTGTTATTTTCATATACTTTCCTTCACAGCTAACCTTAAATTTTAATAACTAACTTGATTAATACTGGTTTAGCCTGTTGTTCCACAAGCTAATATAAACTTAAATTTCCTTTCCTTTCCTTCTTTTAAAAAGTTGCAAACATAAAATGCTGAATAACTGAAAAGGGATTACGGAGAAGAATCTCATTACAAGTAAGACATAAGATCCTCTGTAGCTCAAAGAATTTATAAAATAGCCCAAACAGGAAAAGAATCTGATGTTTCTTATTTTCAGGGTGAAAAAAGGAGTTTAGGTATATGATTAAAAGATTCTTTTTTCCTCCTAAGTGGCTTCTAGTTTTGCCTTGTGCTTGCCCCTGAATATGTATATTTCAATAAAATAATTTAACTCTACTTCATACTGGCATTATGATTTATTTGATACTCAGATCTGGACCTTTTAAAAAGCCTAAAATAAAAAGGTAAACAAAATCAGCTAATAAACCAGCAAGAAATATGTGAAAGACACACACATGCACACCCCCGCCCCCAAAAAAATTCCTCTCTAAAAAGAATGTTTTCCTGAGGGCACTATCCCCTTTTCTTATCTGGCATCCTGTCCTTTCTTCTTGCTCATTCACTATCAGGGTCTATATTTATCATCTGCTAATTAACTTAGATTGCAAGCTCCTTAGGGCAAGGACCTCGTCTTCTTACATGCCCTTAATGTGCCATGAACATGTCTAGCACCGAACAAATAATAAGGTCTGCATTTAGTATAAGCTCTCAATTTAGTATCCATTTCAATTTGTGGTGAAGACTCACCATGTTTTCAGAGTGTAAGGTTCATTTCTGTCTCTTAATGGCTGATGGCGGACAAGCATACATATAAATCCATATTTTTCAGGCTTCTGCTGGAGCAAACTTCCTCATTACAGTTCCTGGTGACAGTGACCCTAGGCCGGTCTAGTCAAACCCAGGTCTTGGCAGTTAACATTTTCTTGCTGTCAAAATTCACTGCACAAATTTCTTTAGATAGCCCTCTTGGTTCTTTATAGTCATCTGTTACTGACATAATTTTAAGTTTGAATAACCAGAAGATCTCCTTCTAGCGATCTCTGATAATCCATAAAGAATCTAGAAAGGACTGTTCAAATCAGAAAATAAAACCTGTCAGTTTTAGTCACTCTGTTTTCTAGCAGTCACTTCCTTATTGAGAGAAGAAAAGAATAGAAAATCAGCTCTCCTGACCACTTAGGAAATGCTTCCTTTTTTAAGGAACAACTTTCCTGCTTCCAGGAAATTTTTTAAAATAAGTAAAATAGCTAGAAAACAGCATTGACCTATTTACCTTACTTGGAAAACTGCCATTATATGAGACATTTCCGTTGTTCTGATCAACATATTCTCTTATTATTTCTCCAAAACCAGAATATCAAGCATGCCAAGGTACCATGGTGTCTTTGAGCAAAACAAATGACTGCTGTAACCTCTCACTAGAATACCCCAAACCCTTTGACATTTGGGGGTGTGACAGGTCAGTGGCAGGGAGGGAACAAGGACTTCAGTTGCTCCAGCTAAAATAGGCTGTGTCACATTGGAGTCAACGTAATGTGGCAGCCCTTTCAAGCTCCTTGCAAAAGAGGCTGCACTGACTCAGTTGTCATGATGGTGCACGTCGGATGCTTTTGCCCACAAGGTCCAGGCTTACAACCGTTACTGCCATAGCCCACAGATGAGGGTGGGAGGATGTGAGGGGATGAAGGCTTAGTGAAAACCTCTGTTCCAGTCTGCTCCCAATTCTGCATGCTGAGTGAAATGTTGCAATCTTTCCTCAAACATATTCACAGTGAATACATCGGGATTTCTGAATATTCAAAAAAATGAACCTGTTTATCATCTTTGCCCCCTCTTTCAAACCTGAATAAGTAGACTTTCAGAAGGCATGAGAAAGAAGTTAGCTCGTGGCATGTTGCTGACTGTTATTACTATTTCCTAACTACTCTTTTAACCAAGAGCAGGGATGTTTGGGCACATACCCCTACACACACTGACCTGGTGGAAGATGTTACTAAGCAGAGCACAAAAGCTTCAAGCATGTGTTGGAAAATCCTTGCCTGTAAAGAATGCAGCCTTGTTCCTTCACACAGGTGAGCTGTCATTGCAATTTTCCTCTAACAGTTTCCGCAAGTGTCATCATAACACAACACCAGCTATTTTTGCTGATAGCTGAGGTGAGGCTACTTATCAGTATTTAAGAAATGTCACAAAGAGCAATAACAGCAACAGAGTAACATGGTGTTAATAGACTCTATAACAGAATTATTTTTTTTTTTTTGCTATATGCTTATGGATTTTGAAAAGTAGGATTATACCAAAAGCCTCTACTGTACAATCAGTAAAGTGAAAAGCATGCACATGCTACACAGAGTGGCAGGCTTTGATGAAAACACTAGTGTCTGTCACTGCTGAGGAATGGGGAAGTAGGAGATGG
>NW_009199584.1:11898-34097 GCF_000690835.1 Fulmarus glacialis | reverse complement strand
AAAGAGTGCTCAATAACTTACTAAACTGCAGCAATTTATTATTTTGGAAACTACTTCATAAAATGACAAGGTTAAATTATTCAGTCAATGTTGCCAAGTTAGCTTGTGTCGTGAATGCACTGATCATATAAAAGCACTCAATGACCTGTTTATCACATTGCTTGCCACTTGATACATGACAGCTGTTGTCACCAGCACATTTTTTTCCTTTGGCTTTAAGAACACTAATTAATACATTACTGTGATGAATCAACAGCAGTCAACATGTAAAAGTGGGTTGAAAAATTTAGTAAACAGACTGGTATGGATTTGGTAATGACACCCTATAGTTTTGCTTTGTCATTATGGGGTAACATACAGCAACAACCGTATGGGACTCAGTGAATAATCAGTTGAGTTCAACATCCTTTTTTTTGAAAACATTTAAAGTAAAAAATATTGTTTCCAGATACTCAAGAATCGTAACATATCTCTTAGTGCTAAGACGGTAGGCAAAGACTACATGCAGTTGACAGAGATGGAGATGTATCCTGGTAGGCTCCCACCAGTACTGTGGATAATCCTTATGAAGGCTGATACAATCTATTAACTTGCCAAGCACTGATCATAAGGCTTCAACAGAGCTATGGTGAATCCGCAGAAGTCCACTAGCTTGTAAAGAAAGGAAAAGCACAGAGCTTCTGCAGAGAAAATCTCACCTACTGACACTATTACAACCCATGACTGAGTTTCTCAATGAAGCTCAACATTAGAAATGTTCAGACCTTGGATTTCCCTCCCTCAGTAATTTGTAATTGAAATATATATGTGTGTGTATATATATATATACACACACACTGAGTTATTTATTTCTAGGCCTCTTCAGAATACATTAAGGAGTCTGAAAAACAGTCCAAAATTTTCTGCAACTTCTAATTGAAATGTGCTAACTAAAATCATTAAAAGCTTGTTGTTTTCCACGTGGAAAATAATAATGAATTGTCTTTGCTCCTTTCCATCCCTTTTCCTCCCGCCCCTAAAAAAAAGGAGAAAAAGACCACCTCTTCTAATATCAGAAAAACCCAAAAGAAGCACACATGAAACTGGGAAATTAAAAGTGAGTTTGTCTGTGGGGATTTTCAGGCACCACAGCAGCTTGACCCCCTATCATGGCAGGACACTTTGGGAAATCCCTGAATCCTCCCTGGAGCTGGAACCATTTTATGGCACTCTGAAGAGACATTGGCACACATCTGTGGGGAAATAAAGACAAGAATGGCTAGGCAGACAAAATGGGGAGTTTACAGCTCCAATTACACAACATTTCAAGAAAGCAACATTTGAAAAATAAATTAAACTGACCTGCTCCTGTCTCTTGTACCAATCAGCAAAATCATGTCACATTCCTGTTTTATGCAACTGAAGATGGATCTGCATCAGTGTCTTTCACTGCTTTCCTATCCCAGCAGTATGGTTTCCACAGAGCATATAGGTAATATCTGCTGTGTGTTCCAATATGAGAACGTGATGCTATTATTACATGTCATACCAGGTCCAAACTAGGCAAGGGTCCCTTCTATTTCAGCCTTTTTCAATAACCAATTACACATTTATCCGTGCAAATGTTTTTGTGAGCAGCCTACCACTGAGCATAAACTGCCTGTACTCAAACAGATCTTCTTAAAATGGAAAGTGACATATAGGATATATATTTACAATTCCATATAATTTGCTGAAATATTTAGGGAGTTGAAACAGAGTAACCTGCTTTTAAGAAGAAAAATAGTAATCTGCTCTCAAAAGAGATTTTGTTCTAATATTGCAATTACTAGATATGCAAAACCAATTATGAAATAATGAAACGCTCAAGGCAGAAATGAAATTTCTTTCCTAAGATAAAAGTTCTTGGAATATAAAGTTATTATATAATCACATTTTCGTACATGAAAAGTCAAGCTGTAACTACTAACTTTTCTGATACTTATCCCTTATTTACTATGCTGCATGAAAAAATTATTTAGACCCACACATGCATAGACACACACATATATATTATCAAACATTATCATTTTACTGTGCTTGATGACTTACAGACAATATAATATAAAATTTTAGCCTGATCTATATTTAGTTCCAAAGCATTGGAAGATCTCAATCAGAGCAATTTCCCTATGCTTTCCTTTCTCTCCTTCCATAATCAAAAATACCTTTCTGTTCAGCCAGGAAGGTGCAGATGTACAACCATCTCTATACTGCTAGAAACCTTGATTTTTTGCTCTTTAATAAATATAAGTACAATGGCAAAGTGAAAGATTAAGCCTGGAATGAGAGTTAAGGATTTCTTAGTCCTTACCTTAGAATCAAAGTCTGCATCTTAGCATCTCCAATTCTTTATTATCCACACACTGTTGTAAAATGGAAACTTTATCTCTTTTTGTTGATTTTAGTTTATTGCGCCATATTTATACTGCACTAACCACAGGCCTCAGAGCTTCTGCTTGTTATTTACATGGATCAGAACAGAATTTTCACACTCTGCAGAACCACTTTTCCTTCAAGCATAATTTGATTTTTCAGGTGGAGATTTCTTTTCCCTGCAGGAATAGAAACTTGCCTCTGTTATGGATAAGATATTGCACAGAAAATTCCCAGTGGTACAGCTCTTGCTCCCTAGTCCTTAACCAGTGCATCTTGCTCTCTCATTCAGTATTCAAGTGATCATGAAAGCTGTTTTGGAAAAAATAATAATAATTTTAGAAATTCTTCATTGGATTAGATTTCTTTTTTTGCCTTAATCTATAGCAAAGAACATGGTTTCCTCTTGGCAAGACCAAGTAAACTGCTTGGTTTAACAATAAAAAGACCTTCACTACTTCTTTTCCTGTGGCTTATTATAGTTGATGATTTTTCTTCTTTTGAGCTATGTTTTAATCCCATAATGAAACACTGGAGATGTTTTGTGTCTTTTTATGCCTGGGCTAAATGGAGAAATGTGCTTTATGGATCTTTGTGTACTGAACACAGAAACATAGATGCTTCTGACTGTGGAACCAGCCTCAGGAAGTCAGTGCTACTTTCCAGTCCCACATGTTGGCAAAGAGTTTAGTTTCACAGCTGCACGTACACAGACATAGTTTTTTTCAGGGGAAAAAAAGAAAGAAAAAAAAAAAAACAAGAAAAAAAAAATACTAATAGGACTTCATGGGGAACAAAATTGAGTATCAGTTTAAATCCTTAAAAAGTTTATAAATGTTGATCTTCTTTACTTGAAATACTTCGATCTGACATGGCACATACAAGAGGTGAAAGTGATTCACTTGCAAGTGTTTTTAGATGAGAACAGGTGATTTATCACAGTAAAGAAACCAAGGAACATCTGAAGTATTCAGACTATCCCTTCAGTTGAACTGGATGAAATATTAAGAGGATCTTCTCCTCTTCTGAGAGATGGCAATTTGGCATAAAGCAATGATAAAACTGACACAAGCCAAACCTTATTATCTCAGTGCCAAACAACGTCAGTACTCAGAATTTCATAATACAGATGGGTCTAACCAAAATCAAAGCAGCCCAAACATTTGAGACTATTCATATTCAGACTGCTTATCTTGAGTGTTAAGAGTAGTCGAATTTATTCTTAAGAGACCGTGACCAGCCACAGAAGCTACATTTTCAGCTAATGCATAATATATGCTACAGGAATCCAGAAAGCTATTCTGAGTTCAAGAAAATCCAACAAGCACCCAACTTCCCACACAAATAGAAAGAACAAAGAGAGAGGATATATGAATAATTTAAAAGAAAATGCTTGTGGGATAAGCAGTTATATTATTTTTTATAATAAAGTTGAAATTTTTAATCATATTAAAATGATTTAAATATCTATAAAACATCTCCATTGAATTACCACTTTATTTCTAACTACTTCTGCTTCCTTTTTTTAGCCAAAATTGCTCCAACACATTAAGTTATGGCTTTCTACATTACTTTTTAAGAAAGAAATCAATAAAGTGATAGCTAAAAAGGCTAAACTATCCAGCGAGCTATATAAAGCACTGCTCCATTTCAGTGATTATTTAATATGTGGCAGAGAAAATTTGGCTCGTAAATGTTTTGGTGCATTATTTACATGGAGACAGGTTTCTTCTTTAACAAACTCAAGCATTGGTAATTAAGTTCAGGGAGAAACACAGAAGCCTAGAGGAGTTAAGGCGCTAAGAAGTATTGAATAAAGAGTACATATTGAATAACACAAACTTAAAACAAAAACAGAATCAAATGCTTTTGCTTTGGAGCCCCTGCAGTGGTATAGCCTCCTAATGAATGCTTTGATGTGCTGATTCTTAACCCTGCAATACAAAGCTCCATTGTAAGGATTCACAGTGATGACTAAAAGATTATTTCAGGAAGAAAAGAAATTAATGCATGTGTAGGGTTTTTCATAGCTACTATGCTGCTTTGAAGAACTTTCCAAGGGAAATCCAGCTCGTCTTTGTGTGTGGTTACACACCTGCATTGTTCCTTGGTGGCTGTAGACCAAATGGGAAAATACCTGGGACATTTGTCTGTCACCTTAAGTTAATTTGCAGGGAATAAATATAATCCCTCATGGTTCTACAGCCATGACAGAGAATTTTGTGAGAAGTATCATCAGGTGAAAATATAAATTCACTAAATCACTTAAAGGTAGAGTGAATAGTTGCAATTCCAAAATAATTACCCTTTTCCCCCAAAGCGTAATACACGCTTACAAACATCCAGCTCTGTGTTGACCAGTGAAATGACAGTTTCCCCAACATCACCGGCATAACACGTGGGAAATATGACATGCACTGGCAAAAATATTTGTGTTTTATTGAATTTTTTGTGCTTGCTATTTAATTTTATATGGCTGATTTTTACCTGCAGATTAATATGACTATAAAATTGATACCGATGTGGAGTAAATAGTTTCTTATTCAAAAGCTTAAGACAGAACTATTATCCTAGCATAGGATTTGCCTATGTACTCAGTGCAACATAAACTTATAGCAGAGAGTTGGTTACAATGTAACTGGAAAGAGATTATAAAGAGAAATTTAACAAAATAAAAAGGATTAATTATGGATTTGATCCTTCAATCAGTTCAATAGTTTATTGCAGTGCAGGGTGCCTTAGAGTTCAATTGCACAGCAGCAGAGAACAATTCCTCCATGCATTAATCCAGAACAGTTTTCCTGAAAAGCTCTATGAGCACAGATTCCAAACCACAGATCATGTCACTTTTGACTTTTTAAATATACTCTAAAAACTAGCATGCTTTAAAATTCTCAGATTACATGAAACCAAATTAACTAGGAGGCAAAGACAACCCTAAGAAACTGCTTGACTAGTTGGAGTTCTGGGAAGTCAAATGTTATAAAATGAAGGTAATTTGTAAAATGAAGCAAGGGGAACGTTATTAGAGTACAAAGGTAAAAAATTTCCAAAATATAAAACATTGAGCTAGAACTCTGCCACTTCTAATTTTGTAATAGTTGATAGAAACTGCTTAGTGTAGTTTACAGTAGGTGAGAATTATTCTTGAGAATGAACTGTACATTTCTCACCATCCTCTCCCATCCCCACCACCCCTGTGAAGTGATAATTACTGTTTCAGAACAAAATGGAGAACAGAAAAAAAAAAAAACAAAACACCCTTCAGAACAATAATTATGCTACTGAAAGAAACAGAGAAGTAAGGCAACAAAATACTGGACTAAGAATGAGAATAACAGACTGCATTTCCCAGATTTAGAACCAGTCATCTATGTATGTAACTGTAGCACATTAGGTCACTTCTGTGGCTGTTTTTCTTCCATACTCTGTTTCAGACACCTATTTGAGGAATATGGGCCAAGGAACAACTTTATTAATACAAAAATGTAGCTAGAAAGTAAGAAAGAAAAAGAAAAGATATCTCACCACTGAGTAAAAAAGAATAATCAATTAAAATTCTCCAGAACACCAATTGTATTAGCACTGTAAAGAATAAAGGAGGATCCCAAAAAGAATTTGTATACTACCCTGTTTTGATTTTCAAACCACTAGGGCCAAAATACGGTATCTGGGCTTTAGTTTCTGTCACTCCAGGCACCCTCGTCCCGGATGACAGGGATTTAGTCTAGCAATCAAATGGAAGAGCAGCTCTATCTATGACAAAAGAATTGCCTCCAGTGTTGTACCCTGTCTGCTGCTCATCATTTCCCTTGGGTTTTAGATGAGAAGGTTTTTTGGGGGGGTTTGGTTTGGTTTGGTTTGGTCTGGTTTTTTGATTTTAATTAAGAAGTACAACCTTAGTGGAGATAGTTAACAATTGAGGGCTCTTTGCTGGCAAATTTTGCCTGGATCTTGACTAAGATCTGGCCACATGATGCCTCTTACAGACCTGCAGAATATCCCCTTTATAGAGATAACTACTGTTTTCACCATACACCTGTCCTCTGCAGATGCTGACCTTGGCTTCCCAGCATTGGGAAGCAGCTGTAACATGCTGGCACATTTCCCAGACATGAGTGCTGCATGAAGGGCTTGGGAGCAGAGGTCAGTGCAGTGCATCTGCTCCCTGGTGCCAGACCTCACCTTCCGTAGTAGGAGTAAGTAAGTGAAGAGCCCTGAACTAGAAACCAGAGAGACTGAGAGACAAATGCTGCCAAAGGAGACATTTTCACAAATTTGTCTTTTTCATTCCATCCCACATCCTTTCTGTGCTGGCTTGTTTTGAAAAAATTGTTCCCAAGTGGCTGCAACCATCAGATGACTTCCCAGCTTCAGAGTGGGAAAAAACTCTGTATCAGCAGTTCAGAACCTGCTGAAAAACTGATGTCAAGACCAGAGTGGCACCAGCACGCATCAGTGCTAGCATCTAGTGTCATGGGGCTAAAAATCTGACGTTAAAGTGGAGCCATATCAAAAATCTGCACAATGCAAGTTTTCATATCCTTGGAACAGTAACATCCTCAATCTCACTCTTTCAACACAAGAAATGGAGAAGACCATTTGAACCAGATTTCTGATCATAACCAAAATACTATAGAGAAGATATAATAAGAAAGGAACTTAATTAAAGATTGTTTGCAGCTTGCAAAGGACAATATAGCTTGCTTGCCCCAGCATCAGAAATCCATTAAAGAGTGGTAAGAATGAAGAACAAACTGAAGAAAAGGAAATTGCAGTTGTTTTATGTATTTTTTTACTGATGTTAGTTATGACATCTGACTCAATTCACAACCCTTGCAAAACTTCATCTCACCTCATGTTTACAGGTGCTACATACCAAAAGCTTTTACTGAGCAATTGCCTAGTTGACTTTAAGCCAGTTTCCAAGTAGGAAGTTGCAGCTAGTTTTCAGGGTTGTCCAGGTGTCCTTTTCTATTATTTCTATCTTTAACGAGCTATTTGTAAAATCACCAGTTATTTCCTAAACAATGACTAAACACAGGGGAAAGTACTGTGCAGGGCCACCACCTCGTTGTTGAAGAATTCAAGAGCACCCAGAGTTTTTCATCAAATTCTATCTCCAGATGGAGCAACAGAGACACCTTTTTGTAATAGGCCACCTAGCTTCCTATTTTACAAGATTTTTAAGGTAGCTTTGACTGTAGATTTATCATGCCTATGTTTTTTCTTCACATACATATCGTTTCAATCTTAAGAGTTGAAGTCACTTTTGTACCTATCAGCAGGACTTTATACCATGCAGATAGAATGTATTAACATCTTTTGGAAGAACAGGCAATCTTTTCTCTGATATGAATGTTTCTCAAGCCCCTATGCAATGTAAAAAGACTTACTGAGCATGAGTCTCCCATTAATGAGATACACTAATTAGTGACTTGTACATGTGAGAAGTAAAAAAGGAGCTGGAGGAAGAAAAAAAAAAAAGTGCTATGTTCTGAGGACTTTTTTCTTTCCAAATTTGTTTTCATGTTTCATCTTTCTTTGCAATAACACCAAGAGTTTCCTAACTTGGCAGTACTTTGGATAATTAATACTGATTACTGCACTGATTAGTATCGTCTAGATAGCAAGATAACTGGCAGAGTAGAAATAGCTAGATGATACACAATTTTTCAAATACTGTTGCATAAATTCCTTATGGGTTTCATGTTGCTAACCTCCAGCTTGGCCATGAATTGTTTTCTACTCTCAGAATCACTGAAGTATGCAACTAAAAGACTACTGTTGTTACAATAATGAGAAAGTTATTCTCATGAGATTAAACTCTGTTTAAAGGAGTGTCTTTCTGTTTGCTTTCAAAACTCTGCAGTTGTTCACTGGTACTATGTCAGATGGCTGATAGCATCATACATACATACATATAAACATGTTTTATGTCCGTTGTCCACTGTTAATCCAGTCAGGTTTTTGAGACATACACAAAGAAAGATATCTAGTGCATGTGAACCCAGGTTGCAAATGGCTCATCTGAGCAGCTTTGCTATGACTACACTATGAAATGAAATATCTTGCTTGATCCTTAGCTTTTCAAAGTTTTCAAGGGTAAAGACCATTTCACATAAAAATTAACTTTTTGCTTAATGAAGGAGTTTTTATCTTCCCCCTCCCCACGCCTCAAGGTTAGGATTCCATCAAGATTTAGTACACTGTGTTAAAATAATATTCCTAGTAGCCTCATATACTTACTATGATATTTCAGTTTTACTGCTCATAGTAGTTTCTTGAATGTTAAATTTCTAATTATACAATTCCTTCAGAAATAGAGTTCAAAGACTTATTTCTGTATTTCCTAGAACTTCACTGTTGTGGGTTGACCCTGGCTGGATGCCAGGTGCCTGACAAAGCCGTTCTATCACTCCCCTCCTCAGCTGGACAGGGGAGAGAAAATATAACGAAAGGCTCATGGGTCAAGAAAAGGATGGGGAGAGATCACTCAGCAATTACCGTCACGGGCAAAACAGACTCGACTTGGGGAAATGAATTTAATTTATTACCAATCAAATCAGAGTAGGATATTTAAAAATAAATCCAAACCTTAAAACCCCTTCCCCCCACCCCTCCCTTCTTCCTGGGCTTAACTTCACTCCCAATTTTCTCTACCTCCTCCCCCCAAGCGGCGCAGGGGGATTGGGAACGGGGGTTGTGGTCAGTTCATCACACATTGTCTCTGCTGCTCCTTCCTCCTCAGGGGGAGGACTCTTCACATTCTTCCCCTCTTCCAGCGCGGGGTCTGTCCCAAGGGAGAAAATCCTCCATGAACTTCTCCAACGTGAGTCCTTCCCACAGGCTGGAGTTATTAATGAACTGCTCCAGCATGGGTCCCTTCCAAAGGGCTCCAGCGTGGGTCCCCCACGGGGTCACAAGTCCTGCCAGCAAACCTGCTCCAGCGTGGGCTCCTCTCTCTGTGGGGTCACAGGTCCTTCCAGGAGCCTGCTCCCGTGCAGGATCTCCATGGGGTCACAGCCTCCCTCAGGCATTCACCTGCTCCAGCGTGGGGTCCTGCACGGGCTGCAGGTGGATATCATCTGCTCCGTGGGCTGCAGGGGGACAGCCTGCCTCACCATAGTCTTCACCATGGGCAGCAGGGAAATCTCTCCTCCGGTGCCTGGAGCATCTCCTCTCCCTCCTTCTTCACTGACCTTGGTGTCTGCAGAGTTGTTTCTCTCACATATTCTCACTCCTCTCTCCAGCTGCAGTTTCTCCTGTGCAGGTTTTTTTTCCCCCCACTTCTTAACTATGTTAACCCAGAGGTGCTACCACTGTCGCTGATGGACTTGGCCTTGGCCAGCAGCAGGTCCGCCTTGGAGCTGGCTGGCATTGGCTCTATCGGACACAGGGGAAGCTTCTAACAGCTTCTCACAGAAGCCATCCCTGTAGCCCCCCCACTACCAAAACCTTGCCACTCAAACCCAATACATTCACACATGCACAAATCAATAGGATATGTAAAGATATATTTGTTTCTTTCTCTAGTGATCACAAACTACTGAAAATTAACAGTAGTAGCCAAACATCCTCAGTCAGCAGAGACAGAAGGGTCAGCTGAGAATTAGTACCTGCAAAAATTTCATTGCTATGAAAATACATCGTTATAATGTTGCATGGCATGGAGTACTGGAACATACTATGTTAACAGAAATTAAAGGGACCCTCCAGGGATTTGAAGTGCATGTTTCCATGTGGTCGATTTGACCACACAAAGCTCATTCCCTGAAGTACATTATAGCAGCTTTGAACATATAAAGCTTATTCCTTGAAGTATAAACAGTAGTAGCAATAACATTCAGTATATAGCTGTCAAGCTAAGGTTTGTTACAGTTATTAACTTTTTCAGCTCCATGAAGTCCAAGGAAAATATAGTGTTCCAATAATAAAGCAATTATTTGACAAAATACAGGGCTTACAATCCTGGGTTCCTATTAACTCATTATAAGGTTTTGTACATTGTGAATGAAGATATTGTGTTTTTCCATTGGAGGAACATAATTTTTACACTGGAGATCTAAAAATACAGAAAGGACTCAAAATTACAACATTGTTTTTCAGAGTATGAATACTCTTACAGCATAGTTTAATTAAATAATTCATTATACCTTACCAGCTCAAGCTTGAGACCGGCATTTATCCTCTGACACAATTATTTTGGCAAGTCACTACCTTTCCTGACTTTTCCAAGTGTAAAATGGAATTGTCTTATCAGCTGCACAAAGCACTAGGATTTACCTGCAAGTTCAAATGTTAGTCAAATGCCAAAATCAATAATTTTATGTTATTCTTGATTTCACATCACATTCTTGATTTAAATACAGGTTGAGGGCCAGGATTTTTACATTTTTATTTTTAAATGAAATGATTGGTTAAAACATGGAAAGAGTAGAACAGGAGCAGCTGCGTTAGAGCATTTCCGATGCTATGCTCAAACTGTAAATAAAACAAAAGATAGACATTCAAGAATCTTTTCCATCTACCTGCACTTGGGTAAGGTCTGGGTAGTATGTGTTTTTGAATAAATAAAAATTGTAAATAAATTTAGTAAGAACTAGAGTAAACTGAAATTATCAAAATATTTTTATTAAAATAATAGAAATATATATTGATGAAACTATTATCTTATTTTAGGAATTGAAAGTTTGTATAACAACTAAAAGGTATTTCAACTCCATAGTATATATTCTATGACATTCATTCTTATTTTTTTCATGTACTGGACATATTCTTTTGGGGAAGAAAGAAATTCTAATAGCAGAAGAGAAAAAAGTAAAATCCTCCTCCCTTTCACCACAGGGAATCTCATACTAATGGAATATCAAAGTTGAGATCTATCTATTGGACCCGAGGAAATAATTTTCCTGTAAAGATATGCCAGAAGTAAACTTATCTCCAGAGACGGTGAGAGGGAACAGTAATCAGCATGGCAATTCTGAAAGATCATGTTAAAGATGGAAAAACATATGCAACAGAGAAGCTCTTGGATTGTCAATTATTCCCCAGCACTAGTTCATTTTTCTGTCTGCTGTTAACTTGGCTTCGATTACCTGAATTCATCACTTTTCATCTACACTGAGGTCCTCAAAGCATTCCACGCATCCTGCTCTACTGAGGGAAAACCTGATGCAAAAATTTGCTCCGCTTCACAACTGCAAGCTAAAAAAGGCCACATCAGATTTTCCTAGCCCTCACAGGACCTCCTTTCTCAGCTTCCTTTGCCCTGGCCTAATCGATCAGGGACAAATCTGTGTGCTTGCAAGCCAGCATGTATTAAGATTTGCTTCTAAGGTGTCTGAAATTCAGGTTATCTCCTTTCTATGAAAGGAAGCTAAAGGGATCTACTCATTGCAGAAAATGAGCTCTCAGTGCCATCCTGGAAGGATCCAGCCATAACAGTAAGTTAGTTTGTTTAACAAAATAATTTTTAACTTTGTTTCAAACATTTTTAAAGTGGACGGCTCAGGGAGTCTTGTTTGCTAATGAATGATTTCTTTCTGACACTGTTTAAAATTTAAAAAAAGAAGAATTATTGCGGTGGAAAAAAGTCTATAAATAGCATGGACTTAAAGTGCATTCACCTTTGATTATACCATCTCCCCCAACATCCCAAGAGTTTGGGTATGCTTAGAGAAACAGAAGGGAGGTATTTACCTCATAGGACTGTGCCTTACATCTCACTCAACCTGTTAATTTCTCAGCCTTCTTTTGATTAACGGCTCACATAGTTCATGACATCTGGTACTTTCATGTCCTGAGGGCCACAAAACTCCTTGAGTGAGACACAAAAATGAACATGGGTATTCTTCTTCATGAATTATGCATAGACTACATACCCTGACTCACCTGTAAAAAAAAAAATCATGAAAGATATGTGACTGAAAGTATGTATTTTCACAAAAAGAGCACTTAGTTTATTATATTTAAGTTTGGAGCACTCATTGTTTTCATAGACTCCTTCTCACTGCCAGCTTGCCTTTGTTGTATTACTGCTTTCTTCTTTTCAAACATTTTCCTCTCTCACACTAAGTCAAGAAGATAAAGCTAGTTTCTTTGAACTAATATTAGTACAGTCCTGGGGAACTGGCTGACAAGAGATACTCTGACAGAAACAGTCTCTGAAATCCACAATGTGCCAGAACTTGCTCTCTGTTGTGCACCATACATGGTCACCATGGGAATGGAAAAGCAAGAACACCCGCCATCCCCTAAATCCATTCTAAAAAAGTTGGTTTAGTATTTCATAACTTACCTCTGGAGACCAAGATCAGAGTCAAACTATTTCATCAAATATCCTAGATGATCTGTGAGCACAGAAAATTAAGGAAAAAAAAAAAAAAAAAAAGCTTGTCTATGCAACAGGGGCTAGGGGATTGTAGTCCTGCATTTTCCTTATTTATTGACACCACCTTTCCCTGAGTCAGCAAAACTACCTGCAGCAGTAAGTGCTGTCCACACAAGTAACAAAGTTTGGTACAGAATAATTAAACAATCTTCCCAAAGTATACGTACAAAGTATTAAAATTGTGTGATATAGAAAAATGTAAAATAGTAGAACCATTGTGATTGCTCTGAAAATTGCAAACAAAGCAAAAAAAAAATCCCGGTACAATTGAAATCAGTTGTGTGTAAATGTTTGGTGTACCCAGAGAGGGAGCACTCACAACCAATACATCTTTGTCCTGTCTTATTCAAAGTCTTAAGTCACTGACTATCTATGCTAGATATCCTAAGATTTTCCAGGTATTACGTGTAATGTGAGTGAATCAACATGACATTTCACAATGACAGTTTAGAGATTATAGCAGAAAAACAACAAAAGCAGCAGATATGTATTATTTTTTATGTAACTGAATTGAGCAGTGGACTTAGTGATAAAATAGTAAAAAAAAAAAAACAAACCAAAATGTGTTTGGGAACAGACAGAATCTTCTCAAGATAGAATTATGCTATGAGTTCTTGACCTACATTTCACTTTAAAAGAGCAGGAAAGCAAAATTTGAAAAATGCAAATGAAGAAGTAGAAATTAGCTTTACCATTGTGCTATATGAAGAATATGAAGGTGCAATCTGTGCTCTTGGTATGATGTTGTAGATCAAAAAGAAAAAGAACCAGCAAGGCTTTACAAAACTGTAGCATGGACTTCTTTTCCTTGTAGTCTTGTACAACTTTTCTTCAAACATATGCCTAGTGCTGAATATCTAAAAGCTATCAAAAGCAGAATGCACATATTGCATGAAAGGAAAATGGAAAATAGTTCTACGGACATAGCTACATTTTTAAAGATGCAGACCCAGTTACAGTTGGGAGAGGTTTTTTTGAGTTAAGTTGGTGTTAAATATATAAGGGAATTAGATTAAATTATAAAAGTATTTAACTAAAATAAAATCTAATTAAAATATTTACCTGTGAAGCTTTAAATTAATCTCTATACAAATTTTAGATTATTAAAGCAGGTCTACTTTTGGGAAGATTAGTATATATCTACTACCACAGAATATGTAAGATTAAAAAAAAAAAAAAAAAAAAAAAAACAGACAAAGGAATACATCCAGATGGGTGTTTCTATGGAACTACAATAATCAAAAGCTAAAGTAGACAGTCATTTGGTATGTTACAGCTAAAGATATAGAACATAAGAAATATGGGGAAAGTTTGTGATCTCAAACTCAAACCACCATTATTTATGCTGTAGACTTTCTGCCTAACTAGCTCTTTGTAAGACGATAATCACTATCTGTTTTCAGAAGAAAAAGTGGGGGTTTTGAGCAATGATGTGGTACCTCTTTGGAATCAGTTGAAAGAACGTTGGTTCTTCCACAGACAATTCTAAGTGCTTGAATGAGCAGCAATAAAAAGTTTTCTTTCTTGCCTTTATTGTACCATAACATACAAATGGTTAAGAACTCATTTAGCAAAGCATGCATATGTGGTGGAGAAGCTGGGACCATTTCTTGTTTATATACTCTGATATCAGAAAGGAGAGGAGTGGAAAGGCACAACCTCTCCCATCACTTCAAAATCTGCAGCATCCATAACATAACTGGGAACAAATCTTCAGCAGCAGACAGGGCAAAACAATCCTCTTCCCTGTAGCGCTGTATCTTCATCATCCCACCCTTCTTATATCTTAATATAGTAAGTGTGGCAACAGCTATCAGGCTTAAATTATAAGTATGCAAATCACATTGGTTCTTTAGTTACAACTTTGTAGCTGGGTATCAGGGCTGGGCTAGTTAGTACACCCAGCAAGTGCACCTAAGTCATTAAGTCCTTGGGCGATCTGGGAACTGCACAGGTGAAATAAGGGACAGGTTTGAGATCAGCTGGAAACAAGGTGATAGATTGAACCTTCAGTATCAAGTATTTGACTGATTGTTACAGGATCCCTCCAGATGGGAATTTTCCACAGTTCTCGAAATTCCCCAAGGCAGCTCCTGCTCTGTCTCATCTGATTTGTATGCTTAAACATATTGACTGACATCCTGGATGAAGTGTCCAAAGTCTCCCCTGGGTGGTTCCTGCTGCAGAAATGGTAACATAATTGTACATAAATAAGATATTTGTAAGTAGTCAAGAGGAACTGTTCCTGCAGAAATGGTAACAGGGGTCAGTTCTTGTACGTGGTTAAGATAATCAATAGCAATGAATTACATGTATTGCTGGGGTGGTCACATATGACCGTGGGCAGCTGGAATATAAGAACCAAACAGAAGAGCAGTTTGGGGAGTCTCACCTGTTTCAGCTAAAGACTCTGCTGCTACAAGGACTCTTACAATGGAGACTTCTGTCACTACTGAACAGCAAGGGGCAGTCCTGTTTCCCCATGAAACTGTCATATTATTCCAAGATCCCAATAAATTAACTTTATATATATATATATATATCTCCATTTTAAATACTCTGAGTGTCTGTACAACATAAGAACACAGCTAATTACTTTAGCTGAACAACAGATTTGCATTTATATGGCTAGTACTGATCTTCATTATTATCAGAAACTTACTTAACAAATCTATTAGAACATCCACAAGGTACCTTTAGCAAGACTAGGCCATCATTCTCATGTTTTCTTTCTAAAATGTGTATTTATTACAAAGAAAAAGGAGGAAGAGCTGCACATAAAATGAGATGATGAAAGTTCAAAATCCAAGGGAAATCTTTTGTCTTTGTTATGCAAGAGTCAAGTCACAAAAATCTAATCACAATAATCCATTCTAGATTTATACGAAGAAAAATCATGTTATAAACACAGCCTTACCTCAGTGAAAATCTACACACCATTTTTTTCTTTATTTTAATACAGGTACCACCTTTGGCAAAGTATAACTATGATTTTTTGGCACAGTTTTAAAATGACAGGAATTAAAATATTTTGTAGAGCTAGTGAACAAAGTATTGTTATTTTCTGTTCTTGATATGATGGTCTTAGAGTAATTTTTTATTCATCACAAAAATACAACATTACAGGAATAATGTATGTTGAATAAACTGATTTTTTTAAGCTTCACAAGATGGATCCACCTTTGATATGAAAACAGATACTAAATGGAAACAAAAAGCTTTCATTCTTTCCTGAGAACATAAAGATTGGTATAAATCTATCATACTAGATAAATCTTTACTAACAGAAGGCACGTAAAATTTTGGTAGGAACAAAATAATGAAAACTAGGATATATCATCATCTTGCCTAGTAAGACAAAAGGGGAAAAAATAAACACAAACCAAAAAAAGCTCACCTCCCCCCCCCCCAAAAAAAAAACAACAAAACCTCCAACAAACCAAAATTTGGGGAGCAGAATAGAGATTAAAGAGCAGGAACAGGGAAATTACATGTTAGCACAAAGAAAACCAAAGGTAATGGAAGTAAAATAATGGGGGAAACTGAAAAAATGTTTAAAGAATGTAGAGAGAGTAAGAAAAAAAACATTTTAAAAGTGATTCACAAAATGACAGACAATTCAGGTTGGAAGGGACCTCAGGAAGTCATCAAGTTCAGCCTCCTGCTCATAGCAGAGCCGTCTCTGAGGTCAGACTTGGATACTCAAGATTTTGTCTGGTCAGACCTTGAAAAACTCCAAGGACAGAGACTGCACAGTCTCTCTAGTCAGCCTGTCTCATTGCTGGACTGTCCTCATGGGGAAAAAGTTGTTCCTCATATGCAGTCTAAACATCTCTTATTTCAACTTTTTCAAGTTGCCTCTCATCCTCTCATCGCGCACAGCTGTGAAGAGCCCGGCTCCATCCCCTTAATAACCTCTCCACAGGCACTGGTGGGCTACTGTTAGGTGCCCCCTCCTCCAGGCTGAAGCAACCCCTGTCCCTCAGCCTCTCCCCATGGGGGAGACAATACTGCAGATATGGTCTAATGAGTGCTGAGCAGAGGGAGATAATCACTGCCTGTATCAGCTGGCCATGCTCCTTTTCAAGCCAAAGCTGTTGGCAGCCTTTGCTGACTGAGGTTCAGCTCAGTGCCCACCAAACCCCAGGACCTTTTCTGTGGCGCTGCTCCCAGTCTCTCTGTAGCCAGACTGCCATTGTAGAGGCTCCTCTGTCCCAGGGGCAGCACTTGACATTTGTCCTTGCTCAATTTCACAAGGTCCCTGTTGGCCCATTCCTCTAACCTATCCAGGTCCCTCTGGATGGGATCCTATCCTGGAGCATATTGAGTTGTCTCCCTGATTTTGTGTCATCTGCACACCTGATGACTGTGTGCTCCATTACCTCCTCCAGGTCAAGTATTAAATGATAAAAGCATTAATAAGGACAGGTCTCAGTACAGACCCCTGCAGTCCTCCCCTTCTATGGACTCTAGGTAAAGCACGACCCATTAACCATGAACCTTTGGGGCTGACCATCCAACTAGTTTTTTTACCAGTTGTCCACTCCTCCAGACCATAATGTCCTAACTTGGATACAAGAATATTTAGAAGACAGTCAGGTTTGTCAGATATGATTCACCCTTGGTAAACACATGCTAGCTGTTCCCAGTCACACTCTTCTCCTGCACATGCCCAGAAATGTGTTTCACAAAGCCTCACTCCATGATTTTCCTAGGGGCCAAACTGAATCTGTTTGGACTGCATTTCTCTGGCTTGTTTTTTTGTCTCTTTTTGAAGACAAGTAAATCATTCACCTGTCTTCAGGCATTGCAACCTCCCCTGGTCTCCACAGCCTTCTAAACATGATGGTCTTGGAAGGATATGAGCCTGTTCTCTCATCTCCAAGCTGGAAGACTAGACAACAGCAGCAAGAACTAATATCTATCAGCAAGAACTAGACAACCAATTTTTTTAGAACCAAAGGGTGTCAACCAGACTTGATGGTACTCAGTTCTGCCAAGAGCTATGCCTTTTCGAAAACAGCAAGAGAGGGGTCATTCTTTCCTACAGGTGAGCAGTTCTACTGACCATCTGACAAAACTGATACGTGATTTTGCACTTCATTTTAAGTTTTTCTTCTGCTGTGGGAATAAGTTCTTTCATTCAGAATAAAACATCCAAGGGAACTTCAATGGGACAAATATTTGGGATTCAGTGAAATACAGCGCAGACACATCAGTCAAAATTTAGTTACACAGATCTGGATTAGCCTTTGAACAAAAGAGCAAAAAGAATCTGCCAAGACCAAAACTAGGTACTTAAACCTTAGCTTGGCACCAGATCAAGATGTTTTAAATGGGCCTAAAGGACAAGTTGTTCCCTAAGGAATAAAATCAGCTTGAGAAGAGACAACTCATTTGTTACTTCAGTCATCCCAAGAGCTCAAATTGACAATGGACAAATTATGACAGATTGAAGGACTGATGTCAATACTTCAGTTATTGCTTATGAGATGGGTTCAGTGTTACACATTGTTGGCTGAATAAAGCGTCAATATTTCTGAGACTTGTTGGTCAGTGTCTGTAAATAACCTGTGCTACAGGTACATGGATTGCTGGTCTGCAAAACAAAGTACTGCATCAAAAAATACATCACAGACCAACACAGAACAAACCAATGTTGGCTTTACAGAACTGGGAAGAGAGAGCAAAAAATGAAACCAAAAGTTTGTAAAAAACCCACAGTGATTACCTCAGGAATATTTAAGAGATAACTGTGATCTGAAGAATGCACACTGGTTTGGAGGGGGGAGGGGGGGGAAGTTTGCCTATTTATTTATTTTACAAATCAAAAGCTAAATGATGTGTCTACAGAATTAGCAATACCACTCAGCTTGGTAATGATGATTATGAGAATATCTACTCAAGAAATCTTAAAGCTTCTTAATGCTGTATGTGAAATAATAGTATCACTTTTAAGCTGACACTGCCTCAGTGGCTTCCAAGAAGGTGAAAAAATTCTAGCTACAGTTTTTAGGGCTGTTCTTTGTTCTTTAGCATAAAATTGTTAATATAAGGAATTAAATTTACTCGGATAATGTCATCCATGGCATTGAATTAGACATATTCTACAAGAAATCAACTTAACATGAGTTGTTTCATAAAGAATGTCAAGCAGTAATGGCAAGGGAATTTTAAAGATGAAGTAAAATTAAAAATAGCAGACAGGCACAGAAGAAGGTGGGAAAAAGATTGAAGAAATTTGAAAGAAGACAAGATCAACAAGACAGAAAAAAATATTATTCCTGAATGGACTCTGTGGTTCAAGTTTTGCAGAGAGAAGAGAAAAATAGGTAGGAATTGTTTAAAATGTCTTAGTCCCAGGGCAAAACAAAGAAGTAACCTAACCTGACAAAGAAAGTTTATCATATAAAAATGACAGCCTACTCATGGCAATAAAACCAGCTCCATTGTCCTTCTAAGACTTTTGTTCTTAAACAGAAAAGTTATACATATATATACACATACCTTTGAGTTCATACCTCATCTTTCATGAAATTAGCTATATATTGCTATCTAGAGAATGTAAAAGACTTCAATCAGATTAATCTTTATTACGTACTGCAGTTCAGTGCAGATACGATAGTAGGACTCGACTTTTAGTCCTGATTGTGCAGGTACTAAATCACCTATCAACTGAGTATCATAGTTTCTGTTACAGTTAGACAAAAGAAAATATATAAAGATAACATCAGCAAGAAACAGTACCGTGCTGTTGCTGGCAAGAAGAGTAATGAGTAGTTACAAAATGTATAAACTTCTATGACGTTATTGATTACAGTAGTAATACAGTTTCTCTAGCCTGAAATTCAATGCCCAGTATTAACAATATGATTTATCCCATATATCTCTGTAGTGCTTCAGTTTGTTATGATCACACTCAACAGATTTCAAAGCCAAAAAATTATAATTTAAAGAATACAATACTTGCTCTAAAATGCTCTGTTACTATTTAAAAGTAGAAAATGCAATTTCTAATAAATACAGTGTGGAGTCTTTCTTAAAAATATACCTCAAAAGCTTTTGCTTTCTGTCAACCAGATGTTGCTGGTGCATTTGCCTAAGCAATTCAAAGTTCAGAAAACCAAAAACCTAAACTATTCATCTAAAGGTGACAACACAGGGGGAAAAAAAAATAGTGCTCCTACTTCAGTTTAAAGCACAAGGATACAAAGGGAAAGACAATATCTTTTTTTTTGCCTTTCCCCCTTTTGTCTTTCCAAGATAGCTGAGACTCAATGGTTAAATATAATAGGCTTCTGGTGACCTCTGGAATTTCAAAGTCTTCTCGCTTCCACAGGCACAATTCCAAGATAGCACATTTTTTAATGCTGGAAAGAGACACCTAATGTCATATCAGTGAAATATCTAATTAATATAAGCCAAACAGTTGGTTAAAAAGTGTCACTGTTAAAAAGATAAATAAATAATGTTCTAAGACCTCAGTTTATCTTCTTTTCATTGTTGAAAATCAGCTGTTTTGAATAAGTCCAAGATAATTTTAAATCATTACAAAACAGTGAATCCAAGGAAAAAAAAATATTTTAGCATTGAACTAGTCAAAAATAGATATACAATTGCACAACAAAACTTACTAAGTGAAGACAATTTTGGAAAGAAAAAAAAAGTAAATTTTAATTTATATTTTTAATCTAAATTTAAAAATGGAAATTTAAAAATGGCAAGAGCCAAAACTCATGAAAATTTTGGAAGTAAAAATGCATCAAATAAAACTTTTTTCTTTCCTAAGGCAGCTCATAAAGTCAGTGGGGTGACTTGCTTGCAATATTTTGTTAATATTCTGCTTTCAAATTATCTGCAGGTAAATTTACAGATCTACTTATTTGGTTTTAAAAGCCTGAATAATTTTGAATGTTTTTTTCTCCCTGAGAACAACTAAAGGCAACTTTAGCTGAGAATTACTTCTAATTCTATATTCAGTCTGTACAATTAATAATTGGGCAAATGACTGTACAAAGTGAAAAGGAACCACAAATTTCTATGATGCTCTATGTTATTTTGTTTAAATGGATGCTTTTGAATATACATTTAACAACAGTGTTACATTCGCAAGTAATCTAGAAAAAGAATCATAAATTTTCTATAAAACAAGACATAAACCCTAGGCACTTTAAAAAAATAAGAAAAGTTGAAATGCAAAATTAAGTGACTAGATTCTAATGAATTCAAGTGCAGGCAGGTATCCAGATGTCTTTCAATACATGGGCTTAATAGCACTTACTCAAAGCCTCAAAGGAAGTTTGTGGCAAAGCAGGAAATTAAGCTGGGGCCCAGTGTAGTATCACAACTGTTTTTATATAAACTTTGTATATGAAGTGACCCTTATTCACGGGAATCTGCAGACACCACACCTGATAAACAAATCTGCTATTTCAGAACCAAACTCCTTGGCTCCACCTCATACAAACCCCCACATGGCAAGTTGCGGAGTCCGGGAAGTCACTTACACGCTTCTTGTGTCTTCTTTTATGCTGTTGGTCTAGTTTGGCACTAATTCCTTCTTATAGTTCATCAAAGTAATTTTTAAATCACTTACAATACAGTATCGGTTTCCTGCTGTGAAGGCCCTTGGTGCATCATGCTTCTGTGCACTTTTGTATCTGGGCTGCAGCAAAAATATTAATTGCTCACTAATGTTTCAGTGAAGGCTGATATTCATGCTGAGCAGAGTTGGTGCCAGGCAAATTGTGTTAATCAAAGATCATTAACCCTAGTGAATGGGATCCTGAGTCAGCTACTTTACTCTGAGGCAAATCTGTCTAGACCTGTTCCTAATTCTGCATTCCTTAAAGAACACCAGAATGCTTCTACATTAAAAAATAAATAAAATGCAAAAACAAAACTGGAAAAATCAAGGAAAAAAAAACCAGAAAAGTTGAAGTTAGCAAGTCTGCCAGAATAAAAATAGAGAAGGTTTATACCTGCTCCTCCTGCCTATTGGGTCCTTGCAGGCAGTTCCTTGCTTCCAGGCTTGCATACCTGTGTTACTTTCTGAGCTGAACTGAACTGTGCTGTATCCCCTGTTGTCCCTCAGACAGCTCTTCCCATCAGCTCTCAGGCTGACTGCTCCCTCCTTCACACTGCCGACTTTCAGTTCCTCTGGTTGAGCTGCGAGTTCGCAGCTCCATGCTGTGAATTTCCTCCTTGCCACATCTCAAAGTTTCCTCAGCCTGCTCAGCTGCTCACCAGAGAAGGACAAGTCTTCCCCCTTCACCAAAAGATCCACCTCATCCAGTCACTCCTCCCTTTAAAAGAATAGTGAATAAAGTCAAAAAGAAAGGAAGAAGAAAATAAACCCCCAAACACTGTCACCCAGAACAAATGTATTTTAGACATTTCAGTATCATCCATT
>NW_009199584.1:11561-11848 GCF_000690835.1 Fulmarus glacialis | reverse complement strand
ATGAAAAACAGCCCTGCAATTCCTATCGTTACCTGAGTGGCAAGTACCAGAATTAGTTTGGCAGTAGGGGTGAGTGTTTAGCCTAGCATAGCACGTTCAGGCAATTTACTTCCATTATCAAGTTGCTTCTATATACTCTACAATATCTAGGTTGCTCTGGACTAGAACACCACACTTAAAAAAATAATTTTTTTCTGATTCAATTATCAATGATTTGGCTCACTATTTTGGTAAGTAGCAGCTCCTTCTTCCTGGAATCTAAAAATAGAAGGTTTTTATTATTTTAA
>NW_009199584.1:359-11545 GCF_000690835.1 Fulmarus glacialis | reverse complement strand
GGGAAAAAACCAAAAAACAACTTTACTGGAGGTAGTATAGGCTGGGTTTTTTTTTTATCAATAGCTTTTCACTGACTCAGCTTTTATTCTTCAGACCATAGTGAACATTCAAGTAATATGTGCTGTACTATTAGCTCCACTCCAAGCTGCGATTATTGAAAATAGTAGCTTACTTTGAAGCAGAGTTAAACAGCTCACTTGCCCAAATGATGTATTTTCTTCCTTACTGCAAATCATAGCTGAGAGGTGGACAAAAGACCTTTATTTGGACACACTGAGTTTGACTTGCATGCAGTTAAGGTGCTTTCTTGTTTGAACAAGTTCATTGTCCCTGAAGGTACACAGTATTTCGCCACATTTATTCTGGCTAATAGAACATAAATTATGATCTTCCATTCAAGACCTCAAAAGTGTTCTCACATATATCTTTAAACATGAAGTTTTTTTAGACAGGAACACATAAGAGTACAGCACTAAAGTAAAAGCAGAAACTGATTCAATAGAGGATAACAATCTCAGAGTTGTTCATGCAACTAAGAGAACAGCTGTTTTTACTCTCATTTTCCATACCTTGTTTATTTAAGCTCCTTATATGCATTGACTTACACTCTGAATAAAATATGGTAATCCTCACAATGCTGCCTAGAGAATGGCTGGGCTGTATCTATCATATCTCGCTATTACAATTTGTCTTAACATGTGTTCGTCTTTTAAGATTCTGAATGATTTAATTCGTCTGCAGATCTTAAGCTACTTTTCCAGACCATAGCCAGCAGTGCCTGACTCCACAAGGATTGCTGTTGTCCAGTAATCATTTCACTGGACAATTCATTTAGTCAGCATTTCTAAAGCTTTCTCAAAAAAATCTTAAACTTAGAGGTGCATACTTTGTGGCTTTCTTTGCCTATATGGGTTTTCTTGGTTTCTTTCCATCTCTTCCATGCACACGTCTGCTATTTTAGGTACTTCCTAAAATAGTGTGTATTGATGTACTTCCCCTTTCCTTCTCCATTCCTGTAACAGTCTGAGGCTTCACTTGGCACCCCAAGACATCCTTCTGTCATATGCTCCTGACAGACATGCACATGGTTACTTTGCAACTTCCCAGCAGGTTATTCCCCTTGGAGCTTAGTAATTGTCTCCTCAGACTGGGGTCCTCCCTCATGCCCATCAGGTATGAGGATACAGAAATTTCAGAGGTTGCCTGATTTGATTTTGTAACTCCCAGGGAGTAATAAACCTGTCTAGAGAGAGAGGCAATAGCAAATAAAAAAAAAGAAATGTAGACTTAATTGTTCTGTAAGTGAGATTCTGCCTCACTGTCTGTGGAGCTCTTTACCTTGGCACCAGGGAGGTATTTTCAGGGAGATATTCTGATCACTGCTCAATCACATGTCAACGAGTACACTGGGTCCTCCTTTGATCTGTCACTTTGTAACAGAAATATTATTTCAGACTTTAGGCATATATTCTTAAGCTTGGAAATGTTCAATTTTATTTCATTCATAACTGAAATTTTCAAGATAGTACAGTCTGTTCTTAATACTGAGGCCTTATAGCTTTGGGTCTTCAACAAATTTTACCATAGCCCTCTAACTTTTATGTTGAGGTCATTAATGAAAATATTTCAAAATATCAACATTGAGACATTTTATTTGTGGTGATACTGAAGAATTATTTTCTTACTTTATTCTCTCCTTTTGGTACAGCCAACTGTTATCTGCCCTTTAGCCAGGTTCTTCTCCAATTTACATTTCTAGTACTAAATTCTTTCATGAAATTGAGATAGAGGAGGTTTGCTGCAATCATTTTCTCAGACAAATTCCATGATTTTCCTGGCTGAGTTATCTGTGTTCTGTTCTGTGGAACCTGTTTTGTGGATCCATCATATTTTGGATCCTGTTTTTTCCTGAAACAATTCTGATTAAGTATTTAAACTTTCTTATTCAGCAAATTTCTTTTTTTTTGTTCCATTTGAATCTGAAATTATCGGTTTGTTACATGATAATTTACTAAGATCTTATGTTTTCACATTATCCTATGTGACCCATCATAAAGAAGGAAATAAATAAATAATGAAGAGAGATGGCAATAGAAAAACTTTGGGAGGATGTGTGGTTAAGAAGTATAAATAAGTTACAGAAGGGAGGAAGAGAGAGGAGTGAATAGTTTGCTGACATTCAACTAAACTTTAATCATTCTCTTTCCAAAGAGGTAATTGCTATTTACAGGAGTTCTAGGTCATGATCCCATCTTGCACCCAACTTAGAAGAAGTACCTGAACAATACAGCACACCATGAGACCTCGGCTGTGAATAAGCACATCTTCAGGCTTCCTAAAGTGCACTTCATCATTAAAAATAAATCAAAGCCGGTAAAAGTTGACATATTGTAGCTGTTTTCCTCATCCCACCTGCTTTAATTTGACACATTTTCAGAGCAAAGTCACTATTCATTTCATATCTAAACCTGTCAAATCCTTTTCCTTCACTTAATACCAGAAAAGTCAAGTTTTTTAGTATGGCTTATTGAAAAGCTGTAGGGACCAGGCAACTCATTGTATGCAATACTTCAGTGGTAAAAAACAAACAAACGAACGAAAAGGATATAAGTAAGCATTAAAAAGCTCAAATCAGAGTTAAAAAAAAAAAAAAAAAATCATTGTTCAAAGCATTAAATTCAATGTTAAATAAGAAATAAAAACTAATTGATACTTAACGTTCCAAATAGACATCTAACACTATCGGTGTTAGCAGAGGAATGATTTGGGGTTTTGTTTATTTGTTTGTTTTTTCCCTTTTCCACAGGTAGAGTGCAGGCTTCTTACTTCTGACCCTGTATTCCTTATCTGTTGTTATGCATAGTTAATAATACTTCATATTTTCTCTAGGTAGGATCATGAGAAAACTTTTGAAAACTTGCGGTGCCACAAAATGGCAGATATCTGACAATAACTCATTACCTCATTCTGGTTTCCATTAAACATTCCTGTAATAGGTAAAGAAGATTTAAGAAGCATGGGGATGTGGTTCTACCATTTGAGGGAAAGAAGAGTAAATACCTCTGACAGGTAACTCAGGCCTTCTGTATGTCAGTACAGCAACAAGGTACCAGTTATTTACAAGTGTGATGCCTCTCAGACTTTGATCACCAATTCCAACACGAAACTAGTTGACAAAATTTGTCAGAGAAAATTAAACTTTTTTTGTGTGAGAGAAAGTATTAGCTTTGAAAAATATTTAGTTGAAAAATGCCTAACCGGGCTTCAAAAACGGCTCTATTTTCATGTGCCAACAGTAGCTTTTCAACAGCTTATGACAATGCTACCTTTAAATGCATTTCAAGAAGGTTAGAATTATTTTGTCCTAATTTAAACTTTTTTTTCTTCCTTTTCTTTTTTAAACCAATTTAAAAAAAGAAACAACCTGAAGGAAGACAGCAAATAAGCAGGGGAAATCTGCCTCCAGATTTTTTTTTTTTTTAAAGTAAAATCCTAAATAATCAGACTAATGTTTATATGGAATAATGCTGGGCAATATTAAATTTGTGTGGAACTATATGCTCAACCCATAACAGTTGTGTCTGGGAAAGAAATCTTGTAGAAAAACTTGGGCAATAAATTAGGTTCTGTATTAATCTCAGCATCTGTGAAATGTGTTATTAGTGTGTGATTTTGATTTTGATGAAGGATCAGTCTCAAGCAGAGACAAGTCTCCCCTGTTAGTTGGTATTTTCATTGTTTTAATAAATTATCACTGAGTCAAAGTTGCAGAGAGGAATGCAAATACTCAGATAGCAAGGGCAAAATCTCGTGGAGCGATGTGAAACCCATCTGCTCTCCTCAGTGTGCGTTCATTGTAGAAAATAGTGAACTGGAGCTATATATTTCCATGGATCTCACCGTGTAGGAAAACTGCAGGTGTCTAAGCAGCATCTAAGCAAATCTCCATTACTACAACGAAAATCTTCAAATCTACATGCTATGAATGAGTTGATTGCCATGATTACCTTTGATCTGCAACCACAGCTTTTATAATAGGGAGGACTGATTCATGAAGGACTTCATGGCCATATAAGACAGTTTAATAACATGAAATAAGCTCAGCTGAAGAGAGGGAGCAGGTGGCTAGCTCTGTTAAGAGACAAACACAGCTGGCTTCTTCCTTTGACATCTAGTAGGCATAACGGCACCAACAAGCACTGCCAGGGTTGAGTAACTTACATACGAAGAAACTGATTCTAATAATACGTTTTAGGAAGAACAAAAGAAACAGACATGGAAATTGCAGAGCTTTAACAACTATTGAACTGTAAATTTGCTTTATAGGATTGTACTAGGGTTGAGGCCACAGAATATGCAATTATATCAGACTCTGGTGGCCACAGTACAGTTTTATTACATACACTAGAAACATCCTGGTCACAGTAGGTATGGTTAGAACTAAGATCTGCCTGTTTTTAAAACTCATGCCAACAGAGCTCTAACTAGCACTTTATTATCTTCTAGCAAAACACTGATATACTGCATGGACATCATCCAGTAGTAGACAGCGATAAATATGCATGCTAGGTAGAAGATTAAGATTCTGGCTTTCCCCAAACCTATCACCTGAAATTGCCTGTGAGAAAGTTAAAGACTTGACAGGAAAAAATGCAATTAAGCACACTCAGGTGTATTTGCATGTGCTCTGAATGAACAATAAGATACAGTGATAGTGCCATTCACTTTAGATAAAATTATGGGATGGACGACAGAATAATAACATACTCATTAAAAATACATTAAATCTATGTCTCAATGTTTTGAAAAACAAAGCAAACCACCACCACCAAAACCTCTCCTTTCTGAATTTTAAAACTAAAATAAAAGTAAAGAAAAGAAACAATTAAAGGGAAAGTTTTTTAAGGTAAGACAAGAGATTATGTGAATTTTATGCAAAATACTCAGCACCTGCCAATAATTTTTAAAATAAATTATGAGTTTAATACAAACAATGCAGAAATTTTATCCATTCCTATTCAAGAAAGACAATTTTGTCATAACTAATATTAATTTCAGATTATTTTAATAGAAAATTTAGCCAATTAATTTTCTATGACTGTAAATATAATAGTCCAATTATGGTTAACAGAAAGGTTAACAACTTCTGTACACATTTTATTACTTTTATATTAATTTGATCCAAAAGCAGTCATTCTATATTATTTTTTATATTATGTATACTCATCCACACTGCTTTCTTAAAAAGTCGCATGTCATTCCTAAACTCACTGAATTAATACAATAGCAAAACAACTAGAAATGCCTAATTAAATATTTCAGTCACCTTTAACATCACAGAGTTAAAGCAATATATTTTGGATTTAAAATATGCTAATGCAGCTGATAATTCAACTCATTGTACACCTGTAATTTAAGTTTCTCTGGACAAAACAGCAGTTTCTTGAAAACAAGATGAATTATTCAGAGTTTGTAATGAACTCAAAACCACAAATCATGTTTCAGTGCTTTCAAACTCTCAATGTGATGGCAAAGAAGCTTGCTGTAGGTTTTAATTAATGGCTGCATTAATTGTTAATTAGCAAGTCTTAAAATGGTAGCAAAAATGAATGCAGAATACATTCAGACTTTCCTTGGGTATCCACTTCTTTATAAGAGTGACTGGCATATCTAGATAACTTGATATTTTTCAGTTAGTCTTTTCTGCAGACTCAGAATACAGCCATGGCCATTGGTCTTCTTCGGCTTGGTCTGGGCAGGTTTTCACTTACCCCTTTGCTGGGAATAAAGAAGCATCAGGCAATCCATTTCAATACTCCAGTTCTTGCGACCAGACCACTTAAGGATTCACAATAAGAAGCAGAGTTATTGCATTGGGTTGGGAATATGTAAGGGAAGCCATTCATCCATCTGTGATGTCAAAGTTTTCCTGGATTTCCTCCTCCTTGGGTCTGAGTCTGAGAATGGATGAAGTAGCAGGATCAGGACTCAGGGAGGGAATTTCCCTATATTAAAAGTTCTCTTCATTACAGATTTTTTGAGTTGCCCAAGCACAGAGTCCAGGCTGCATAGTGAAACAAACGCCACTTTATTATTAGAATACCACTGTGTGAGCTGAACAATTCTAACGCAACAAACTTCAGTTAGAACAACAAAAAAAAACCCCTTAGTGACTGCATGAGGTCTTTGCCAATAGTAAATATATAGTGGCCTATCATCCAAACAAAACCTACAAGTTAAAGAAACAGGGATACCTGAAGAATCATCACATACAATATATGTAATTATGATTTATTAAAAAGTGATGGCAGGTTATGAACACAAGAAGGTTCAATAACAAACTTGGTGTTCAGTCAAATACTAAATCGTATACTTCCAATAACAAGACTAACATTTATTTCACAGCAATTTAATCTTCAAAAATTCTAAAGATGAACACATTTTACTTTAGAAATAATCGCCAACCTTTACATATGTTTCAGACTTCGAGATTCTAAAATGAATCATAAATATTTCATGCAAGTATTGTTCTGTGGTACCCATCTGGAAGAAGAGTATTTTCTCCTTCGCTGATTAAAACTTTATTGACCTTACTGTCTGTCAGGTTCTGCTAAGGGGATTTTAGCCAAGCAAATTTTTAATATTGTGCTTGCCAAAATGCATCAACAGATTCTGTAAAGGGTAATCGTAAAACCATGGGGAACATTTAATATTACAGCTAACACCATGGCATTTACATTTTAACTTTTGCTTACTTTCAGATTTTCTGCAGTTACAATGGGAAAATGAAATGCAGACAACACAAACACCCTTGCACAAAGCAGTGAAATGCCATAGGCTTGATAATTAAGGGATGTCATAGCCTCACTGACAGTATTTCCAAAGTGAATTTCCTTACATAATAACTAAAAGTTTATGGCAAAATTCTTACAAATTCTCCTCCTTTTTCTTTTTTTTTTCCTGACAAACAAAGAACAATTTTTGGAAAGAGTCATCAGAAAAAAATCTTTGTACAACCTAAGCTCTGAGTTCGTTGAGAGCTTCTGAGAAGGAGCTTAAGGACCTTTCTTTGGTAGGAATCACAAAGGATTGACCACTAGGTTGCTCTGCAGGCAAGAGAGAGCAGAGGTTTAGGCCTGGCAAGAGCCCACAGCTTCTCTCTGTAAGTCCTGAAATCCCTCTGAAGAGAGGGCAGCAAAGACAGTTGCAGGTGGAGGTAAGGTGGAATAAAGCAGGACACAGGAGAAGACGTTGTTCTAGAGAAAAAAAGGATTTTAAGGACCTTGGTCCTTCAGGCTAGACATGAAAAACAGGTTTTCAGAAACTGTTATTGAATTGTATAGATGGTGTATATGTGAATAACGTTTGACAAAATACGTATCTGTGCCTTAAGTGAAAAGTCTTGTTTCTTTCTAGCAGAAAGCACTCCACAAATGTTGTCCTCTGTCTTGGGCCAACTCACCAGATGTTTGATCTTTATCACTGTTCTGCCAGTATTCTTCAGTCATATTTGAATAAACCATTTTTCAGAGAGAAATTAAAGTACTCTGTTGACCAAACAGCTAATTGTGAGATACAAAGTCTTAATCATCAGTATTTGTGCCAAGGTCTATCAGCATATTACATACGATCTCATTTTCTTTCCCATCCCTTCTAAAGCCTCAGGGCCCCTTAAGGTTCATCTCTTCGTAAGGTATCATCTGATCCTACCCATATGTCTAATAATATTCTTTATCTGTCCTATTAACCTAAAAATAGTTGTCTTTAAAGCAAGGGTGACCTGGAAAGACCCGATATTGTCCAGCTTACCACAGCTATTTGGGATGACTTACCACGGAGTGAAATGTCATGGAGAATTTGGAAAACACATCTAGTCTGGTGGTCCAGCAGAACTCCAACACAGGTAGTGTACAAACAATCCACTAAAGTCATTTACTTTCCTTTTATTATATAGAAATCCCAAAATTTTCTCTTAAAATAATAGGCTTCTACTGGGGAAAAAAAAAATTGTTTTTTCTTCCAGACAGAAAACACCCAAAGTCAAAAGAGTTCACAAATGTGTGCAAAAAGGCGTATCACCACAGACAAGGTCATATTATTACATTACTGCTTAAATTTAATGTTTAGATTTTATAAATGTTTGAGGCAGAGCAGGAACATACAAAATACACCAACTGGTATATAAACAAGACCATACACGTTATTTTTGTAGATCGATAGGTTCCCCTAAATTTAAGTTAAACTGAAGGGGAAAACAAGAAGTCTTTGCTGAACTGTCCTTCCCAGTTAACTTGCAAAGAGCCCTTATTCCCCACCATCATCAATACTACCAACTTCTAGCATTTCATATCTTCAAAAGGCTCATTTATCTTCCTTTATACCTCTGTCAGTGATCCTTTTCTACTAAGTGCTATACGAAGACAACACCTTAACAACCTCCAGCCACAAGACAAAAGTTAATCATTAGACTGATAGAGGAGGAAATTCAACTACACAATGGGGCAGCATTACCCAGCATGACAGGGGATCGTCACGTTTCCATGCAGTCACACCAATGATTACAATATTGCGGAGGGAATCCAGAAGTAGTTCTGATTTATCTCAGCATAAGCCACTTAGCTTTTTGGGTAGTTTCTGCACTGCAGTGATAAAAATTCACAACCCAGGTATTTTAAACACAGTTTGGGCATATATACTCTCTATTGCAGTCACAGACGCAAGTGTACTTTGCATGTGAAAGTTACATTCCTTAACTAACAGAAAGAAATAAAAAGTAAACATCTAGCCCACTACGTATGTCATTTAAAGAAAAATTTTATTTTTTTTTTTTTTTTAAGATAACATTATTTGGTACTCCACAAGACAGAATTTCCTTTTTCAGTCTGCACCCTCTGTGGAATATTTACTTACAGCTGTTACATCAACAGTCAGGAGGAGGTTCATCCTTTTTCCCAAACCACTCTGCCTGAGGGAGTTGACCAGTGGGGAACTACAATGAAGTAGAGGAGACAATGTAGCAAAGAGCATAGTAAAATAGCAGGATATACTTTACTTTAGTTAGTTTAGCAAGTGCTTCTGTCTTGTGGCAAGCCAAAAATACATCACCTGAGGTTTCCGTTTGAAAATCACTTGCCCATATGGAGTGTGTTACCACATCTGTTCAGAAAAATAGGTCACAGACATGTAAATAAGGAAATTAAATCAATAAAAATAATCCACTCCACATCCATAATTTCTGACCCAAATAAGATGCTGACCTCTAGAGCTGCTAAATCTGTTAGTAGATGGCAAAGTTCCAACAGTGGAAAAATTTATATTTGTAGGAACCACCCACAAATAAATTTATAGTGACAAGCAAGCGCCACAAAAATATTTATACATACAGATGTCCTGCAACAGCTGGTTTAGGTGACCTGTGTTATTCTGTGCAGCAGCAGTGATTACCTCTGCTCTTACACTATATTTATACCACTGTTCTTTTTTTCCTTAACACCACTCCACAGCTATGATGACACAGCATTCACTAGCACACCTGCAGCACACATGGATATATCCAAAGCTGGAATCATGCCTTTCAATTATAGAGTAGATTCCTGCATCTGGGAGATTAGATCTGAGCCCAGAGATTACAATCCTTATATCAGAAATTTAAGTAACCTTCACAGACCCTGTGCTGATTCCTCCATATCCACTCTCTGAATCCTTCTCAGAGTCTGCAAGGAAATGGTGGTGTACCTGCAAGATTTAGTATATGAAAGACAAAACTCTGAATTATATTAGATTTTTTTCACTGCTTGCTGTAAATTGTTGGGAAGCTTTGCCTGCTCTTTATAAATTCCCTCAATCAATCTCATACCATATGCTGAGCTTTACAATGTCTCAACTTTAGTGGACTTCAAATTAATATGCATGTAACTATTTGTATCGTGATAAAACATTTTTTCTGCATTGCACTTTGTCAGCATCCCTTGTGATCCTGTTAATCTAATTCAAACACACAAACTGTTATCCTGCATTAGGACTTTATTCCAGCTATACTGAAGACATTTCATTTCAGCTGCTATTTGTTTTTTATTAACAGAACTGCCTAAGAGCACTAACGCTGGAAAAAGGATCCATGTTTGCTCAATATGCTACAAATTTGGAGAGTTCGTACTTAAGTGCAGACAGACAGGAATACAAGGAAACAGTGACACAATACTGGCAACATGAAGCAAAATAGCAACCTAAGCACCACTGTTACTCCACTCTTTTTAAAGATTTGTTATTTGGTTGGTTTTTTTTGTATTTTGGGGTTTTTTTGGTAACAGGGTTTATTTAAAGGATACTACTGGAAGAGATAATACATTATAGTAGCCGTAGTTTTAGGGATTTCCTGCCATGTGCAAGACAGGTAAGCTTGAAATACAAGATTTTAGTATCCAGGACCCAGCATCGATTCAGGAATCACCCAGGTTGGAAGGGAGATCTCTAGTCCAATGCCCTGCTAAAAGCAGGGTCAGCTCTGAATTCAGACCAGGTTGCTCAAGGCTTATTTAGTTAGGTATCAAATATCTCCAAAGACAGAGATTGCACAACCTCTTTGGACAACATGTTCCAATGCTTGACAGTCCTAACAGAGGTTTTCTTCCCACCTCCCAATATCCGGTTAGAACATCTTCTGTTTAATTTTCAATGAATTGCCTCTCTCCTGCTGTGCACCTCAATAAAGAGCCAAGCTCTGGTTTTCCAGTAATCACCTCTTGTATACTGGGAGGCTACTGCTAGGTGTCCCCGAAACCATCTCATCTCCAGGCTGAACATGCCCAAGACTCCTGTTCCCACAGCCCAGAGTGCTGTTGGTCACCTTTGCTGCCAAGGTTCATGACTGGCTCATGTGCAGCTCTTTGCTCGCCAGGGCCCCAAGCAGAGCTGCTTCCCAGCCAGTCAGCCAGTCCCCCTCCATATTACTGTAGGAGGTTCCTTCCCAAGTGCAGGACTTTACTTTAGTCCTTGCTGATTTTCATGAAGTTCGTGTTGAACAATCACACTAAGGGAATGATATCTGTGTGCATATATCGAAAGACAGGAAAAGTGATGGTGATCAATTGGAATGTATTGGGAAATATGAGACCGGGGCATGACGTAGAAAGTATGGAATAAGGGGTGGATACTGTCCTGGTTTCGGCTGGGGGAGAGTAAACTT
>NW_009199584.1:0-272 GCF_000690835.1 Fulmarus glacialis | reverse complement strand
GTTGCTAAGTAGTGTTTACACTAGTCAAGGACTTTTCAGCTTCCCATGCTCTGCCAGGTGCACAAGAAGCTGTGAGGGAGCATAGCCATGACAGCTGACCCAACTGACCAACGGGGTATTCCATACCATATGACGTCATGCTCAGTATATAAACTGGGGGTTGGTCGGAGAGGGGGATCACTGCTTGGGGCTGGGCTGGGCATTGGTCGGTGGGTGACGAGCAATTGCATTGTGCATCACTCATTTTGTATATTCTACTTTCCGCCCCCCCC
>NW_009199583.1:1061-1847 GCF_000690835.1 Fulmarus glacialis | reverse complement strand
AGCGACTTTTCTCTTTAATGGCAAGGAAAATAAATAGGAGAAACTGAGGGAAAACCAACAAGAGGAAAACATTTCCTTGCCAGCCACAGCCCTTAGGGGTCCAGGACCCTTCTCCTCTAGAGGGAGGGGTCAGGGGCAAGGACGCCATAAACCGCGAGGACTTTTTTCCCCTGAAATTTCCCGACTTGATTGCTGCAACTATTGTAGGTGATCAGGACACCGGAAAAAAGATTGCCCCTTTAAGCTCTGTTTTCCTCTGACACCACAAGTTATGCCCGTGTTAACTGTGAGTTCCCAAGTCAATTCCCCTGCCCCTGCACAAGAACAGAATTATACCCAAGCTGGACAATTACTGGGACCTGTTATGCAGCGACCATGAGTAACGCCCACATGATTTTAATCACTGTAAACCCACAAGAGCTCCAACTGACCCTTCAGGTGTGTGTGGGGGGGAAGGTTACTTGTGTAGATGAGGCGCTTAGGGACATGGTTTCGTGGGCATGGTGGTGTTGGGTTAATGGTTGGACTTGATGATCTTAGATGTCTTTTCCAACCTTAATGATTCTATGATTCTATGATTCTAAGAGGAAAACGTTTCCTTGCCAGCCACAGCCCTTAGGGGTCCAGGACCCTTCTTCTCTAGAGGGAGGGGTCACGGGCAAGGACGCCATAAAAAGCTCTGTTTTGCTCTGACACCACAAGTTATGCCCGGGTTAACCGTGAGTTCCCAAGTCAATTCCCCTGCCCCTGCACAAGAACAGAATGATACCCAAGATGGACAATTAC
>NW_009199583.1:0-772 GCF_000690835.1 Fulmarus glacialis | reverse complement strand
CCTGAGGTATTAGGGGGAGACTTACTCTGCCAATGGCAGGCAAATTTAAACTGTTCCCCCAGGGCGTGCGGCTCCCGATACTTGTCCAAAATGTACCTAAATTAGTTGCCACGTTACAGGAAAGCCCTAGAGACTTCACCCTATCAAAAGAGCTGCAAAAACTCCCGCCCCATATTTGGGGGTGGGACCCACTGAACTAGGACCCCTAAAATCCACAAAACCGGTTATCCTACCAACTACAGAGGGTTCCCTCCCTGCACTCAAACAATACCCATTATCGCATGAAACCACTGGAGCACTATCATCCCTAATCCAAAGCTATTTATGCCAAGGGATAGTAAAAGAATGCCAATCACCATGTAACACCCCCATTATACCTATTAAAAAACCTAAACCAGGCACGGACGGGAAAACCCGTCTACCGATTCATACAGGATCTAAGAGCCATCAATGAGTGGGTAGAAATAGTGCCCGATCCACCAAGTATTATCCCCTTAATCTCCCCAAATTCTAAATTTTATACTGGAATTGATTTATGCGCAGCATTTTTAGCATCCCCATTCACCCAGATTCCCAATGTATTTTTGCCTTTACTTGGATGTCAGGGCATCTTGGACCCGATAATCTCAAGGATTCACAGCGTTGCCGACTATTTTTCCTTGGATATCGGTCAAAGATTTACAAGATATAAACCTTCCAGGGCAAGTTGTACTAGTACAGTATGTCGATGATTTACTTGGAGCTAGTCCCAACTCCCACTCCAGCGTTACTG
>NW_009199582.1:0-5440 GCF_000690835.1 Fulmarus glacialis | reverse complement strand
TAGGAAAAATTTATTCGCTGAAAGGGTTGTCCAGCATTGGAAGAGGCTGCCCAGGGAAGTGGTTGAGTCACCACCCCTGGAGGTATTTAAAAGAGGTGTAGATGTGGTGCTTAGGGACATGGTTTAGTGGTGGACTTGGCAGTGTTAGGTTAATGGTTGGACTTGATGATCTTAAAGGTCTTTTCCAACCTAAATGATTCTATGTTTCAGAAAGAGTCATGAATATAAATGCCAGGTGGAAGCCCAGCTTTAGGTGTCTTAACTTTCCCTGAGAGGTAAAACCTAACTTCTTACTGGCTGGCAGCTTCGCATCCCAAGTTCTGCGCAATCCAGTCTCCAACTCTTTCCATGCCCTATGATAGAGTTCCCTCAGAGTGGGAAAAAGAGCAGTGCTTTCCAAAATCTGAGTACCTCTTCAAAACTAGCGTAATGAACCTACTAGCAAGAAATCTGAACGCATGCATGGATTCTATTTTCCTTTTCAAAGCAGTAGGAAAGAGGTCATCGAATCACCAGCTGCTGGAGATGTAGATAAAACTGAAGGCAATTTCACAGAAGGTTATCCCTTTTTTTGTCACTTGTCAGAAGTCTGTTTCTGCCCGAAATTCAAACACATTACTGTATATGAGAACCATTAGCAAGACTAAGTTTCTTAGGTAATTTATTCCAAAGATACCATTTCAGTGCTCAAAACGGAGCATACCCATTAACAAAGCAGTGAAATAAAACTTCAGGAACTTCGAAAATACTTCAACCATTTAAGTACCCAGTTTAACCTTTGCTCGAATGTTGTGAATATGTTCAAAAATTACTAATGATTATGAATCACTACAAAATATCTCATCAGTCCTACTAACACCACTGCAGTCACACTAATGTGAAAACAAGTTCAATATCATAAGCATTTTCAGGATTAGGCCCTAAATTATCTGTACATATACAAACTTCTAAGGAGGTCTTACTGTAAGAAAAATTAAGTCTCTCTTACCTGTTTGAAATTCGTTATCGCTTTTATAACTGGAGAAGCTGTCATTAAAAAAATGTCTTCTGATGGGAATTCCATGGCCAGCTTGTAGAGAAACAGAAATCATAAGTGAATACAATCATCAACAGATTTTGACTTTAAGACAATAAAATTATTGGTGAAATGTAATATGCGTTACCACATTACTTTAGTCTTGTAGAATCCTGTTGGATAAACACTACTTCAAGATTACGGAAGAATAATGACCGAAATGAACAGAATTTGGAGACAGAAGATTTTAATTCATTCACATGCAAATGTATCTTCAAAAACTGCAGCCATGGTAAAAATGACTAGTCAAAAGACTACTCTTACAGTATTCTAAAGGCCAACCGTAGGAACACACTATGATCACGTGATTTCTGGAGACATCCAGTTGCTGGACGTACTTTTTTTATTGCATAGCAGTGACTAATTGCTCACAGATTTTGTCTTGACACAGGAAATGCTGATTCCTATTGGCTATTTTAAATGTTATTTAGTAAACTGATAAATGGATTATCATCTTCAGAGTGCTACTAAGCAATACAAGACTTTTATAGGCCCCAAGCCAAAGTGAAGAGTTCCCATTTTAGATGTGCATTGCTCTGCCACAGAAAATAAATCAGCTCTGTCAAGTACAAACCATTCATCTCTGAGGTAGACAAAACCCAGGGTTCCTTGTCACCAGCATTCTACAGATGAACAGAACAGTTGTATAAGCCACCAAGAAGCACATTTCATGTTGTACACGAGCAACTGAGTTATAAAGGGACTAGCATGTATTCCTGTACCTCAGATAGTAGCGATCTAACATAGTAATCTGAAGGTGAAAGTGGTAAAACCTTGTTACTGGTTTAAGGGAGATTCACATGGTCATATCTTCGGCAAATACAAATGAATTCAATGAGGCTATGTAAAACTTCATGCAAGCCACACTTTATAGCACGAATCCCTAAAATGTGTTTCATGCATATTGTAGCTGCATGCTTTGTATTGACAGACAATAGGAAGAAAGGTTGACATGTAACATACTGTGCTGCAGCAGTTGCTCCCAGCTTTATCTATTAAACCTCAGAAAAACTACAGAATGCTATGGAAAGCATGTGATCATGTTCAGTATCTTTATTAATGACAGATAGCGGGATTGAGTGCACCCTCAGCAAGTTTACAGATAATATCAAGCTGAGTGGTGCAGTTGCTCAGTTAAAGGGAAAGGATGCCATCCAGCAGGATCCTGACAGGCTTGAGGAGTGGGCCCATGTGAACCTCATGAAGTTCAACAAGGCCAAGTGCAAAGCTCTGCACCTGTGTTGGGGCAATCAACAGTACCAGTACAAACTGGGGGATAAATGGATTGAGAGCAGCCCTGCAGAGAAGGACTTGGGGATACTGGTTGATGAAAAATTAGATAAGGGCTGTCAACAGGTGCTTGCAGCCCAGAAAGCCCATCATATCCTGGGCTGCATCAAAAGAAGGGTGGCTAGCAGGTCGAGGGACTCCACCTGGAGTACTATATCCAGCTCTGGGGCTCAGAGCACAGACAGACATGGCCCTGTTAGAGCAGGTCCAGAGTAGGGCCACGGTCAACGGTCAGAGTGCTAGAACACCTCTCCTATGAGGACAGGCTGAGAGAGTTGGAATTGTTCAGCCTGGAGAAGAAAAGGCTCAAGAAAGACCTTATCATAGCCTTTCAATATATAAAGGGGGCTTACAAGAACGACAGAGAGAGACTTTTTACCAGGGCCTGCAATGACAGAACAAGGGGTTAACAGTTTTAAACTGAAAGAGGGTAGATTTAGATTAGGTACAAGTAAGAAATTCTTTACTATGATGGTTGTGAGACCCTGGAACAGGTTGGTCAGAGCAGCTGTGAATGCCCCATCACTGGAGTTTTTCAAGGTTAGGTTGGATGGGGCTTTGAGCAACCTGATCTACTGGAAGATGTCCCTGCCCACGGCAGGAGGGGATTGGAACTAGATGATTTTTAAAGGTCCCTTCCAACCCAAACCATTCTGTGATTCTATGCAATAATCATCAGATGTACACTGTAACCCAAAAATTTTAAGACTGGCATCACGTACGCTCAAATACTTACCCCTGCCCTCTTATTAAGATTGAATGGCTGTTTGAAACTTTCATTCAGTATTATTAAGGTTATTGCATTTCTTTACTATTTAAAATACTAAAATTAGAAATCTGCCAGATAGAATATTAAGATTTATCAATGCATATGGAAATGGGTAAGTCATCACAATCCAGACGCAAATGTTGCAATATAAGCATGAAAGGCAGAAAGTATATAAGACATGAAACATTTTGTGACAAAGAAAATAAATCTAACTCAAGCTTTTAAGGCAAATTTAGCTTTTAAGACATTTTGTCAGAATATTTCAAAATGTACTCAAAAAGTAACTAACACTATGTGAATTTTTTTGAGACAGACCTGATGCAATGATTGTTCTCAGATAGCTGCCTGAGAAGTCTGAAGTACAAGACATCGTATAATGCACACCCAAAATGCAGTATGATGGACAAGTTGTTTATTGCCACTATGTTCCCCAGAATTGTACTTGCTCAAAACCAGGACTGAGAAAAACTGTGTTCAATCTTCCTCTTTTATTTAAAGCATGCCCTCGGCTATGGACGTACGACAGAAATCCTTCCAGAACACACGGTGCCACTTTTAATGGACTTGGTGAATTAAAACATATGCTAGAAGACCACTAATACTCACTGCTAACTGTGCTTCGTGCAGTACTAAGAGATGAGAAAAAGACGCAAGTCTCTGTCATCACATAAATCTGATTTGGGTTTTCCAGGAAAAAAAAAAAAGGTGAAGGAAAGGACAGAGCATAAGAAAAGAGGTGTGAATTACAGCAGTAAGTGGCACACTCTGTGAGCTTTGGAAGAAAACAAAGCCTGAACTCTGTGGCACTAACACAGCAGAAAGCATTTTCAAGAAAACAGTAAGTTTTAGTCCCTTTTATAGCAATCTTAAAGATTACAGACATCCAATATATATTGGAAATAACTGTATTGTGAAACATGATCATAGCAATTAGATACAATTCTAAATTACTTCCAGGAAAACGTAAAGTCTCTGGGAATATTAAATATTGACCCAAATCTTATTCTCACAAGCACATAAGGATACACAAGAGCCTTAATTATGTGAATAGTTTAATCAACTTTTACGAGATTACTCATACTAATATAGTATTTAAGTGTCTGGAGTACCAGAGCCCACATATTACATTAACTGTGAATAAAAGGGAAAAACCCCTCAAATTAATAAATGGTAGAAACAAACCAATTCCCTAAAGATGGAGAACAGCATCAGTATTTTTTGTCATTTAGTCTGCATGTGGTTTATACAATATGTCAGAAATGAAATAATATCACTTAATCACCAGAGAACAGATGCATCTGCAACACAGTCTTTATACTGCTTTGCAGTTTTAACAGATAAAATATTCTTCACTGAACTAATATCCACATCATTTCATTCCACATTATAGGTACAAATTATCTCCAGTTACTGTTACTTTAAAAACACCAAAAACCTTGAAACCAAGAAACAAACAAATGTATTTTTAGAGCTTGAGCTCATGGAAAGCTGAAGAGATTGGACAATCTCCACAGGTATACAGCCCTAAACATGGATCCAATAAAAACAAAAAAAAGAGCAATACTTTTAAGAAAAGGAGCACATCATAGCAGCCTTCACCTTAGCTGCAGTACAATCTTTTATGGCTGTGAGGAATAACGCATGCAGTGGTCCTTCAAGTTTCTGACTTCTATCATACAGAATGCCAGCCTTCTCAAGTTTTCATCTGCTGTTTATGAAGTGGTCATAAGCCCTTATCAGGTTATTTGCAGGACAGTTTTAACCTCTTGAGAAATATTTCTAGACAGATAAATATTGTTACACTACAACATTGCTTCTCTGGGGCTGGTTTTGTTTCATGTGGGTTTTTTTTTTATTTTTAAGAGGAACAAAATATTTGTAAAAAATTGGGGGGGGAAGGGTTAGGACAGAATATGTAATTACTGTATAGATGAGAATATTTATGCAATTAATATCTAAATCTAAGTGTTTCTACAGAACTTCATAAGTTGACCGTGAAAACATTTATGCCTCTAAGTAAACACAAATACCTGAGGGGTCCCTACAGTCGTGCAGGCCGGTTTCAGCCAGCGTACGGCTGGCGGAGTTCAACGCGCACCCGCAGTTACGCAGGGCCCGTACGCCTTATCACCTGCCTACAGCCCCCGACGTTATAATAACGCTGAAGTTACGATAACGCCACGGGGCCGTAGAGCCTCCCCTGGGAGCCCAAGGGTCTTACCGGCTGAAATGACACCTCCCCCGCCCCTGCCGGAGCCGAGAGATGAGAGGTCCGAGGTTGGCGCCCCCAGGGCCAACATGGCGCC
>NW_009199581.1:2617-13853 GCF_000690835.1 Fulmarus glacialis | reverse complement strand
TGGCTGCCTGCCGGGTTAAACCACACCACTTTTAAAAAGCATTTTTTATTAATAGTATACATGGGGCACCTCAGTGCATGAACCAAGCACCCACCAACAGGTGTCATGTGTTGCTTAGACCATGCCCCTTTCAATGTTAGGACATATTTATGCAGCCCAATAGAAGATGACACACAAAGCTCTGGGGTGCTGGGATCTGAGCTCATTCATCACTGGAAGCCCGTGTACCTGGTTGTCACAGTGCGGCACTGATCCTGGAATACCAGCTTGGAGATCCCTATGATCAATGCAATGGTGGCAAAGGGATTCATGGCTGTGATTTTTTTCCTAGTGTTAGGGTCTAAGCCCTCTTTCAAAGCAGCTGAGTAGTTGGAACATTTGTTTGGGATATAGGAAAAAAAATTAAACTAGTCAGGGAGTCTGTGACAGCTCAACAAGCAGGCTTACATGATGGAAAGGATAGATGATTTTCAGCTACAGCATTTAGCCCAGCTGGAGAAGAGTGAGATTGTCATTTGAGAACTTTCTAAGTATCATGGGCTGAAAGCGCATGCCTGAAAGCACTTCTCGGACAGGACGAGCCTTAAAATATATTTGCCCAGCTCTCAATGATAAGATGGTCCTTGTACATGCTGGAAAAACAAAGAAGCACTTGGCATGGTGGAGACCTACCTGAAAGCACTGCTAAGTGAGACCTGAACCCTATCTATCCTATTTGAAAGGTTTAGGAATGCCATGGAAAGAAACAGAGAAGCACCAATGAGTTTTTAACAACTACATCTTTGTAACACATTTGGGGCAGAAGACCAGAAGGCAGTAGTAAGTCAGGTAACAACTGCTAATTGGCTTTGGATATGGAGAAAGTCAAAGAGATTGGCCTGGGGCTAGGTTTGTGTGGACCCTCTTGTTTAGAAAGCAAGAAACAGTGAAAATAATGACAAGGGCCCCCCAGGGGGCACGTATCCAGGGATTTTCAGCACTTCACAGGAGGCAGAGCCCAAGGTGAAGGTGGTGCACGGAAACCATCCACCAGCCCAGACTTGGACAAGATGACTGGTGGGTGTCTGTTCTGTCCTGGGTGCCTGTGGTGCTGTTGCGAGCCGGCAGTGGGACAGGGGTCATGGCTGGTGCGAGCGCGTCTGCACAGACTGTGCAAGGGTAGCAGAACAGAAACCATGACCCACCTGCTGTGCCCATCCTGCTTAGCAAAGAAACCTCAGGTTTTCTCTCTGAGTGGTATGGTTCTGCTCCCATGGCTGCCCCACCTTGGGGTGCTGGGAGGCAGTCCCCTGAGTGTGTAGCACCATTCTGCAGCTGCTAACAAAGATGAATTAGTTATTTTTCTAAAAGAAAAATGATCTTGCTATTTGTTGTAGTTTAACCCATCAGGCAGCTAAACACCACACAGCTGTTTGCTCACTCCCCTCTAGTGGGATGGGGGAAAGAATAATAAAAAAAAAAAAGGTAAAACTTGTGGGTTGAGATAAAGACAATTAAATAGGACAGAAAAGAAAGGGAAATTAATAATATGATAAAAGAATGTACAAAACAAGTGATGCACAATGCAGTTGCTCATTACCCACTAACAAATGCCCAGCCAGTTCCTCAGCTGCGGTCCCCCGCCCAGCTTTTCCCCAGTTTATCTACTGAGCATGACATCATATGGTATGGAATATCCCTTTGGTCAGTTGGGGTCAGCTGTCCCGGCTGTGTCCCCTCCCAACTTCTTGTGCACCCCCAGCCTACTGGCTGGTGGGGTGGTGTGAGAAGCAGAAAAGGCCTTGACTCTGTGTGAGCACTGCTCAGCAATACGGAAAACATCCCTGTGTTATCAACATTATTCTCATCCTAAATCCAAAACGCATCACTATACCAGCTACTAGAAAGAAAATTATCTCTATCCCAGCCATAACCAGGACACTATTTTGTTATTTTTATGGGAAGCAAACACTTATAATTCACGATATATTTTTAAGGTTCAGCAAGTCTTTTAAAAAGATAGGTATGCACTATTTTAGCGTGCTATTTTAGATAACATAGATCATAAAGTAAACTGACTACAAAAGCTGGGGTTTTTTTAGTCTTTCTTTTCTTTCCTTTAGCTTTAGCTTTGGCCTAGCTTTAGCTTTTGCATTTGCTTTTCCTTGCCCTTTTCTTTGCCCTTTGCCCATAGGAGTGTGCTGAATGAAAAAAAAACCCCAACGAACCAGCAGTTTTCTTATCTAACAGTCTGTTATACATGTAAGTTTTTTTCTTTCCCCTGTCTCCCCAATCTCATTACTTGTAATTAATGTTCTGAGAACATAAAGCTTCCTGTATTATACTGAAATAAAATAAATTACAACTGTAATAATTTGAAATGGTAAGATACAAACCAGATTAAAATTGGGCTAATTTTTGACTGAAGAACACTTTAAATTCAGTATGTTCTAGCTATGTAACAAGTTTTGAGTATGCTTGAAATGCTGTGTGACATCTTCTGTTCAGTTTCTATGTATTATCTCTATTTATATGTTTCGTTTACATGGTATTTTTTTTTGAGTTTTCATTTTCTTGACTGGTTGTGTGTCTTATTGAATTCTTTCTTCCACAAAACTAAGCAATTTTCAGTAGTTTTCCCTGTCTCAATGTAATGAGTGAGAATATAGGCAGAAAATCTCACTGGTGCTGTGTTCACTGCTGGAGAAGGAGGGTTCGTCAGGGAGTAAGTTACAGCAAATTTCAGAAGGCACTTATAGCAGCCAGAGTCCTCCTCCTGACAAATCAAGAGTAGAATTTGCTGTGTAGGGGTATAGCTTCAGTTTCATATTTCCCCCAGCACAGCCTTTGGAGCCAACAAATTACTTTGACAACATGCTGCCTGCAAACCTTGTTGCCTTATTTTGTTCCATTTGCCTATTTCATTCTCTTTGACACTTATAAGTCTGAAAAGCTAATTCCTTTCTTAAATAAGAATGGAAATTAAAACAAAAAAAAGACAAGCCTGCTTTCTCATTAACTACAGGTGGTCTGTGCAGGCACATGGGAGTGAATGCTGATTACGAATAACTTTTCCTCACAGGGAATTTCTATGACAGAAGGCAGACACTTAGCATTGGATAATACAGTGCAAAGAAGATCTGAGTGTGCCTAGTTTCTGAAATGCAGTCCCTTAACTCATTCTGAATCTCTGGATATGAATTCTGTTGTTTTGTAGGTGGGAGTTTTTGGTATTATCAGGCTTTGCAGATGGAGAACATGATGTTAGAAATATTTGCTCTTACGATTGTTAAGGTCAAGATTGCAGTGATGGAAAAAATTTTGTGAGGGCGCTCTCTCTCATATATACTTTGATCATTGTTTTTTAACTGAATTTAAAAAATGCATTTGTTTATGCAGAAGTTAAAGTAGGGTCTACTGTTCAACCTTTTATTTTACTTCTGCAGCTGAAACATGTAATTTTGTTTTCCAGTCATGGACATCGAAACACATCATGTTTAAAGTGCACAATTTATGTAGTCTAAGCATTCTACTTCCTATAAGGTTAAGTATGACTCATTGAAAACATCTAAATCCTGAATGGTGATTCACCACAGGGATGAATTACTGCTCTTGGATACACGGTGGCCAAGGTAGGTCGTCAAAGAAAAGGATGAAAAGAGAACAAACAGATGACTCATAGCATTGCCAGAAAGACACAAAAATAATTCAAAATTTCGTGATCAGTTTAACAATCATCATTCTCGTGAGAAAACAAAACAGAGCTTTGATGTCACGCTGCTTTTTCCTTGCTTCTGTTGTAGTAATGTCTAACAGCTTAAATAAAGTTTTAGTCCCCATTGAATGAGCATATAGCTAGACAAAATTGCTACTCCAAGGAACTTAAGTTTAATTTTAAGTTGTAGCAAATGAGTGAAATGGATAGTGGGAGAGGATGAGTGGAACATTAAGCCAGCAAAATGATGTAAGAAACTATATGCACCAAAACAAACCAATGAGAAGCATTTTTCATACAGTGAAATAAAAATAAACCTGCCCCAGCTACCTCCATAAGTAACAATGGATTTTTACAGGCATCACTGCAGAATACAGTTTCATTTTGGCACTGGGAGGAGGAAGTGTTAACCTGGGACATCAGTTTGCAGAAATGTTCCTGGTTGTTGGGAGTGTGCCATAAGGCTGAGAAGAGCTTTTGAGAACATCCCAGTAATAGCCTGTGAAAGCTGATATTACTGGGGCAGCATAAGGGACAGTGCCTGATCTGACACCGTTTTAAGAAGAAGTATATTAGATCAAGCAGAGCTGGAGGCGCCCCATGGGTGAGCAGAGAAATCCAGAATCAGCTGTAAGTGAGAAAGGGAAGCTGAAGGGGTAGAGGGATGGGTTAAAAAGAAAAAAGAGAGTGAGTGATTTTGGCAACTGCAATGTTGCTATCAACAAAAACCTTGCAAGAATAACTTATGTATGTGACGTGTATCTATACGCTTGTATTTTTTGCATGTTTTTCTCCGGTGATGGAGTTTACAGCAGGACTAGTAATATCTCTGCTAGACTTTTCTAGAAAAAAGACTTCTGTGGAAAGCTTTTCATTCCAATTTTACACTGTTTATGATGGCCATTAATTGCTCCCTGCACTGGAGTTGTTAAACAGTTGTACCACCTTAAGTTTATGTTCCCAAAAGCTGTCTATATTTTTAAACTAGTCTGGACTGATGAAACCATTGCTACAAGTCAGGCTTGTCTCCAAAGGTTTCGGTGAAAGATAATTATCTTAGCATTGCAAATATAAAAAATACCAACCCTGCTCTTAGGCCACAGGCAGGTCTTCTCGTCTGTCTATAAATACCTGAATTACTACAGAACAGTGACTGAATGTCTACATAATAGCCCTTGCCTCCAAAAATGTCTGTGCAGATGCCTGTAAGAGTTTCAGAACTTATGTCTGGCAGTTGATCTCTGCTCCTCTGGAAAAATAAGATCAACAGAAGTGTCTGAATGTGGGTGTTGACCTAATATTTGCAGATGACAAAAGGTCAAGAGTTTTAGCACTCTATACAGTGCTTTGATAATAGTAAATGGTAAAAATGGTAAAAAGGACTCAGGTCCTGAACTGAAGGCTATTCTGGTTTTTCAAGGTAAAGTAAATGTTAATGAAGCAAATAGCCATGGCCATTCTGTTCCTCACTAACACACAGCTAAAGTGCTCATAAATTCCGTCACACTGCCTGAATCCATTGTTGTCTCGGTGTGTGAAAACATTTGCCAAGTTCATAACCAATGTTACAAACTGACTTTCCTAAGAGCTTGTTCTTTCATAACTCTGTGTGTGTGTGTATGATTGCTTTGACTTCTAAAAGATCATCAGGAATAGTTACAAGTTTTAATATAGCCACAAAAGCAGAACTTGTAGACTCACGCACTGTGTCATCTGTCCCTGGATAGGTTTAATGAATGAAAAGATATGTGTTGCTGATTCCAAATCCCCAACTGAAATGCAAATTTGTGTAGACATAAATCAGCCTTGTTTTCATGTATGAAACGGAAATAAGTTTCCTGCTTAGAATTCATTAAGTTGGTATAGCTATTAGTATAGGAATTGTGATTTCATTATGTTGGTACAGCTATTAGTATAGGAATTCATAAATCAGACAAAGCCTTGGGTAAAAATACTGTTCATATCTTATAGATCCTATCCTGACAGTCTTCATAGGGTTGAGCTAATGCCCTGCGAAGGTGAAGGAGAGGATCAACTCTGAGTGGGGAAATTGGCCCAATCAGTCTTTGTAGTAGTGCAGCTAAGATTTCTATGCAAATGTGGTGTCATATAATTAGCAACTTAGTTGCTAATTGCCAAATCAGTTATGATTATTGGTTAGTGCAATCTACATAGTTTTCAGCATAAAACATTCTAATATATGTTTCTGACTATAAACACATGGGGCATTCTTCTCTTGAGAAAATCAAGAGCTTTCAAAACAGCAGTAAATAATCATGTTTTATTTAAAGCTATTGCCAGAGTACTGTTTAATTATGTTTAAGCAGGCTGGGTTTTTTTACTGCTTACAGTATGAAAATGGTTACTGAAGGCTTTTCATAGCTGATGCTCTAAGTAAAGGTTTGTAACAATTCATTCAGATATAGAAAGAAGGAAGAATTTATACTGGATTTTTAAATTAATCAAGAATACCTTTGCTTAGTGAATGCAAAAAGTACATATCCCAACATTTTTATTCTCTTGTTGCTATGAATTTGTTCATGAAGACAGGTAGTCTGAATGATTTCAAAATAAGGTTAACCAACACGGCAGTCCGTGCAAAGATGAAATGTAACAGGAAATTTCAGATATCATTATGACTTTTGTGTGGTCAGGTTTTCAACAGCAGTTGACCAAATTGGGGCAGAGTTTTTGGATTAGGGGTAGAAATGCCATATTAAAATGGGGCATCTGAGTAGAATGTCCCTCTGCAATTGCAAGAGATGCAAATTTGAATGTGCTGCGCTGGGAAGTATTTTTAGGTTAAAATGCTTTTGCTTCCTGTTGGCGAGTGTAGTAGGGAAGCTTTACATTGTGGTTAGAGTTTGCCAGAACAATGTGCACCGGCTGAGGAGATGCTGCTGTGGATATAGAAGCGCATGCCCTTGCCATTTGTGTTGGAGCAGGCTCTCACTGCAAGGCAGCTGGTAAGAATCAGAGATGTTGCCTCTGACCTCCTACAGAGATGCCTTTCTAGTTTCTTTATGGTGTGGATGACTTCTTTTGACTTGGCATTTGCTGTTGGAAGTGCCTTGCAACTGTCATCTATTTGAGGTAGTTGACTTTTTTGCCTTTTTTTTTTTTTTTAAAATGAAGATTGTAGGTTGCTTTGATGCGATATTAAAACACAGTAGTAGAATTTCAGTCATTTCTCCCTGAGATCAACTTACGATCACCACAAGAAGCAAAGGTGAAACTTGTTGTTTCTAGTATTTTCTGTTTCCTAAGAAATTGAAATGATCTTGTTTTTTAAAGTTTACTTAAGCAAACTTATTTTTAATTGTACAAAACTGCTTTTACCCAGGGTTTTACTAAATATTTTACAGATGTATTTTATTGTCTTATTTGTATGTTAGAACATGCGCTAGCTAAATCATACAGTGAACATTGGAGATTGTAGTAAAGACCAGAATTATCGTAGTTATTTGCTGCTTGCCTTTTGCAAAATGAATCATGGAGCAGCTAATAATATAAAAACCTGAAAGAAACGAAGCTGTAATTGTGCCATATAACATGTGCCATCTGTTTACAACGTGTTGCTAAACATCAGAATGGGCAGAGGGATGCAATCGGTTCTGTATCTTTGCACAAGGGTCAGCCATTGGTTTTATCCTGGCAGCCAAGAAGGATGATGACCCGCTGAGCTGGGCTGGTCGGGACGACTGTGCTGTCCTGTATGAGAACTGCAATGCCAGTGCTTCTGAGGGCAGAGTGAAGACTTTGACTGCAGGGCCTCCAGATATGATCTCTAGTTTAACACTCTACTTCTGAATGTCCAATGAGTTGGTTAGAGACATGGAAATAGATATTACTCTGTGCTAGATTAAATTGCTCGTCCATGAAACTCAGTATGTCCTATGTTTTGATTTTGAAAGCAAAGAGCAGTCCCTTTTTCTGTGGCTCAGCCATAACCAAATATGTCTGCATCATCCTGAAGGTATCGTATCTAGAAATCATTTGAAGTCTGACCTAATTTCCCTGCTCCATACTGTGAGTAGACGGTTATGGGGTGTTGCTGTCTGGTGTTGTCCTAGGTGTAGCCTAGTCCTAACGAGAAGTCCCCTCCCTTACTGTACCTTTGTATTGTATATTTATACAGAAATGTTTATACTTACGCACACATATATGGAAGGAGAAAAGCATATTTATATGCATATACTAAAGTGCTTGTGCCATAAGCTTGCACACAATCAACTAGATAGGAAGCATGTGACTTACGTGTTTATAAACAGCTACAGTCCATTTGAAATACTGTTTGCATTAGAACATGTGCAGAAAATGAGTCTCAGTTAAGAGGTCTGTACAGCTCCAAAGAAATGTCAAAGTAAAAGATGGCCACTTTTGAGTGATAAAGAATCAGAGCAAACTGTCATTTGTGTGCAGATAATGACAGCCAAGTAAACAAAAAAAAAAAAAAAAGAAAAAGAAAAAAGGATGAGCCTCGCTGGGTACATTATTAATAATAAATTAATCTCTCAGTTACACTTTTCAGCAAGATGAACATTAGCTACAGTATGCTCCAAAAGGCCAGCTTTAACTAAAAGCTAATTTCTAAACACATTTCATGGTTTCTAACTGGCAAGAAGTTCTTACCACTTTGTAACCTTTTTAGACTACCATTCTTAAGTAAAATTGAGTGTGGCTCTTTTCATTCAAGTAATTTGTGCTGAGGAGGGGTCTGATTTTCTACTTTGTAGAGTAATTTGAGCATTAGCACAACTCTCTGGAAGAGAGCATAGTCATAGTATTGTGAAAGCATGACAGAGAAAAGAATCTGCACAGCTTAAGGAAAAAAAAAGAATGGAGAGCGTTACTGCCTCTCACTTTGTCCCCCTGACTATTTCTAAAGATAATACGTAGAGTTGGGTAATTTATGACTGTGGATTCTGATAAAAGCTCATTCCAGGGCCAGCTTGAGCTTCTTCAGGTTTTGATGTTGTATAATACGAAAATAATTTAGAAATAATTTAGAGAAAGTATGTTAGGCAATTTTGAAAAGTCTCAAAATATTAAGGTTCTTAAAAATCTTTGCATCATGTTTTTTTTCTCTAATTGGTAATTGGGTAATTGGTTGAACAGAAAGGCAAATGACGTTTGCAAACAACCACTGAAAGCCAATTCCTCTCTTGTGTTCCCAGCGTTAAAAGTTCTGCAAAATACCCTGGGCTATTAGGCCTATTCACTCTCTTTGCTGGCATTATTCCTCTGGATGTTGAGTCGGAAATATCCCTAGAACTGAAAAATTTTTAATTGTGCTAGTGTTGAATGCTATGCACATTTCAAAATCTATTAAGCATGACCTTTTACAATCCTGAGCTTAGCTATGCTGAATTGAGCTCAGGAGCTGTGCAGAGACATTTTTCCTCAGGTCAAATAGGGAGACACACAAATAAAGGCTGTCAGAGCTCCCTGGCAGAAGGAAGTGGCCTAATGCTTCCCCTTCTTATGAGATGCAGCTAACTACTGCAGCCAGATAGCTCTCTGTTGCCCATTTTAGGGCATTTTGCATAGCAGTTTCATGCTTTATGTGAGCATGGAGTAGCATCTCTTTCTCCTCCACCTCCATTCCTGCAACATGTGCCTCTAGGCTGTGCCAAACCTGGGTCTCCTGATTGCAAATTTCTTACTGTCTGTATGATAGCCTATAGCATGGCAATGCAGCACTGCTCTTCAAATATAGACATTCAGACTCTTTTCTTGCAAGATCTTTCTTGCCAAGCCACCCTTACTTGGCTCTTATCAGTTCAAACCTCAGGGAGATTTAGAACTGAAGTTGATTAGGATTGATGAGCCCTGGTTGCACAATACCCCATTTCAGATGATGGGTATAAAATGTCACATGATCTCCTTCCTGCAATCTTTTATGGTTTTGCAGATATATGTGAAAAGGGCAGTTTTACTGACATGACTCATTCTGACCAAGACTGTATGAAACAATGCATATTTTTTGAATATATGTGCCAAGAACCTATTGATTAGCTTTCATTAAACCAGATTAAAGGTTAAATCAGTTTTAACAAAAGTTGATATTGATGTTTAGGCAGTGCTTTTCTCTGAGGATTCAGGTGACTACTGGTGTTTCTTTTACTACATTTACTTTCATTTACTACGAAGAAAAAAAATCAGACGTAGTAACAAAAAGGGAAAAGGACTACATTTAATGGTCCGCTTTGTCAAAGCCTGACTCCTAAGAGCATACAGGTTATTACTTTTTCTGATAAGGAAGACTGTAAGTTTTTAAGCTACTGATTTATTCTGTATATGGTTTCCTAGGATGGTTGAGGAGGTTTCTTTCGTCCTAGAGAGTAACAATTTCAGTTTACTCATTGGAATGCTGTAGAATAACTTTTTTTTTTCCCATAATATAGTTTGCTAAAGGTTGTAATAAAAGTAGTACAATGGAGCAATTAGGTCATGACCAAACTGTCAGAGAGTATGACTTTCTTCTGTGTTTGCAGCCATTAGTGAGGGAAGAGGAGTAGGCACAAACTGATAAGATGTTAAAGTTATGGGCTAGAACTGTGGCTGCGTAGTTGAGACCGCTAATAAAAAACATGAAGAGCTGGAAGTTGACTTGCTTGGGGGCACCACTTAATGCCCAGTAACACATTTTTCTTCCTTTGCTTCTTAACTCCTACAATGTAAGGGTTTGTTTGGAAATTAATTAAACTCCAATAGCTGTTAACAGTTAAACCAATTTCAGAGAATGAAAATCGTATTTCTTTATGGATACAGGAAAGCAACTCATGAAAGGCATTTTCTGTTAAAGTATTGTTTCAGTTGGAGTGAGCAAACACATTTGCTGGATTTCAATCAACTCAATACTGGCAGAATTCTACTGTAGCAATTACATTAAGAAGTCATTTGTATTATCATAGGGTATTAGTTTTGATGAAATGGTGTTTTCTTCCAGGTGAAGAGATGATTTACTTTAATGTTTTATTGTTCATAATTACCAAGTTTATTATCTGTAATCTGGGTATGGCCATACCATGTTGATTTCTTATTGTCTGTGCTTTGTTATGTTGATCCTTAGTAGGGGTCAACCATGAACATATTCTGGCCCCTGAGCATTTTTGTTTTAATGCTACCACACTGGGAATTTTTGCCACTTTCCTTGTGTTATTATTCATCTAAACTGTACATCATAAAGTTAAGTTAGTAATAACTATGGCACATGAAATCTGTCACTAGCAAATATCTATATTTGCATGTAGATTGGAAAAACCGTAATGACTCTTTCAAGTTCCCTAATTCTGAACCACTTGCAATCACTTGTAAGGAAAAGAAGCCTGTGAACTGCTCAATGATAATCTCAGGTCAAAAAGCTGAAATCAAGGGATCGGGTGAAGAAAAAAAATGAAACTCTTCTGGCAAGTTTTGTTTTCCTTATGTACTTCAAAGATGAGGTATGTTCTTGTCGGTTTTTAAAACTGTCTTAAGCCAGACAACTTTTTTGCACATGAAAATAAATTTAAAAAAAAATATAATTGCAGTTATTCA
>NW_009199581.1:0-2586 GCF_000690835.1 Fulmarus glacialis | reverse complement strand
TCCTGCTGCATATCAGAGTCTAGTAGGTTGGCAGAGTACTTGAAAGATTTAGATAGAGAAAGTTCTACTTATATAATGGTAAATAAAATTAATAGTGATAAAAAAACCCTACTGTGATCATGTTCTTGTAACTTTCTGTAGTGCTGGAGACCATTAAAGCACAACAGTTGACCAAAAAGTGCCACCAGCTCCGTAGCAGTCCTGGACTCTTTGAAGAGCTGCACCCAATTGTGTCTCACTTCCTCATGTCTCCCACTTTGCAAACATAAAACTACATGCTGCTATGTAGTTTTATAAATACCCTCCACTATCTGGTGTGGTTTCCGCCTGCTATTCAATGAAGCTCTGTACCATTAAGGATCTTTCCTATAACTCAGGGTCTTGACTACATCACAGGACTGCTTCTAGTTTGTAAATAATGTTTTTTATTAGCTATTTGATATAGCACCTCTGGGGACTCTCTTGCATATTAGAAAGTAGTATAACTGCTAGATGTTGCACAGAGTTATGAAAAGTCTTAGCTTTACACCAAAAGTGTTCACAGTGTAATTAATTAATCTGTATAATGTGCTTCACAGGGGAAAATACTGTGAAAGTGTTAACTTTCATTTTCATTGTTTGCACCATATCTTGAGTAATTTAGCCATTACTGACAAAAAATTCACATCGATGCTGTTAATATTTTTCTTAGGTAATGAATGATTAAGAGGCGCAATGTTTGGCCTTTTTAAAAATCTCTCTTTGATGGGGCTTTTAATTAACAGTGTTGTAATTTGATTTGATATGCTACTCTCTTTTTGTGCTATAAGGCACTCCAAAGTACTTGGATTAAAGGGAATATAAACTAAAATGGTGGTCACATAAAACATCCAAACACTTACTTCCGTCTAATGTACCAAAACATCGTGCACCTAAAGAAGTCATGGAAAACCTAACACTGAAGCTTAGCTATTCACTGTGCCACTTCTTTAATGATTGCTGTTATGCTGCTGCTGTTTCACGTGGGCACCAGTGATACAGCCAGGAGTAGTCTGAGGACTACCAAGAAGAATTACAGAGCCCTCGGAGCAGCGGTAAGAGACTCTGGAGCACAGGTAGTTTTTTCGTCAATCCTCCCAGTCAAAGGGAGGGGGTTTGAAAGGGCCAGTTGAATCTGGTGAATCAACAAATGGTTACAGGACTGGTGCCACAGCCAGGGGTTCAGGTACTTAGACCATGGGACTCACTTTGAGAAACCTGGTCTACTGGGGGCTGTTGGGGTCCATCTGTCAGAGAAGGGGAAGAGTATCTTTGGTCATAGACTTGCCAAGCTGGTGAAGAGTGCTTTAAACTAAAGATGCTGGGGGAAGGGAACCTCAATCCATCCTACTCCTACCAGTTTGATGCCAGTGCCAGCAATAGGTGCCCAGAGCCTGGAAAAGAATCACAGGTCAGCAGGAGAGTGCCTGAAGAGCAGCGCAAAGGAACTAGAGCAGCACAAAGGACCCCCAGCCAGTAAGACAGCTTCATCGGGGGCCCAACTTAAATGCCTCTATGCAAACGCACGTAGCATGGGGAATAAACAAGAGGAGTTAGAGACGGGCGCATGCCTGCGGGGCCACGATCTTATTGGCATCACAGAGATGTGGTGGGATGGCTCCTATGACTGGAGTGTTGGAATGGAAGGATACAGGCTCTTTAGGAATGACAGGCAGAGGAGACAAGGAGAGGGTGTCACCTTCTATGTCAATGACCAGCTGGAATGCATGGAGCTCCACGTGGGCATGGATGAGGAGCCGACTGAGAGCTTATGGGTCAGGATTAAAGGGAGGGCAGGGCGAGGTGACTGTGGGGTCTGCTACAGGCCACCTGACAAGGAAGATCGAGCGCATGAGGCCCTCTATAGACAGATAGGAGCAGCCTCACATTCACAAACCCTGGTCCTCATGGGGGACTTCAACCACCCCGATATCTGTTGGAGGGACAACAGCAGGGCATAAGCAATCTGGGAGGTTCCTGGTATACGTTGATGATAACTTCCTTCTCCAAGTGATAGAGGAGCCAACGAGGAGAGGTGCTATGCTGGACCTTGTTCTCACCAACAAGGAGGTGCCGGTGGGGAATGTGAAGTTCAAGGTCAGCCTTGGTCGCAGTGACCATGAAATGGTGAACCTTAGGGCACCGAGGAGGGTGCACAGTAAATTCACTGCCCTGGACTTCAGGAGAGCAGACTTTGGCCTCTTCAAGGATCTGCTTGGTAGAGTGCCATGGGATAAAGCCCTGGAGGGAAGAGAAGCCCAAGAAAGCTGGTTAATATTCAAAGATCACCTCCTCCAAGCTCAGGAGTGATGCATCCCAACCAAGAGGATCTCAGGCAGCCTGCATGGATGAACAAGGAGCTCCCGGACACACTCAAACACAAAAAGGAAGCCTACAGAGGGTGGAAGCGAGGACAGGTATCCTGGGAGAATTACAGAGAGATTGTCCGAGCAGCCAGGGATCAGGTTAGGAAAGCTAAAGCCCTGATAGAATTCAATCTGGCCAGGGACGTCAGGGGCAATAAGAAAAGTTTCTATACGTACGTCAGTGATAAAAGGAAAATGTGGG
>NW_009199580.1:6708-46989 GCF_000690835.1 Fulmarus glacialis | reverse complement strand
GCAAGCCTCTAGTCATCTGGGACCGCTCCTGTTAACCAGGACTGCTGATAAATGATGGAGAGTGGCTTGGCAAGCTCTTCCGCCAGCTTCCTCAGTACTCCTTAGTACTTCCTTAGTACTTATCTGTGTTTATCTACAACTTTGACAATAAGATCTTGGGGTTTTGTTTGTTAGGTTGCTTTTTTTTAACATCACCTGTATGCTTACAAAATGTCATTTATTGTAATAGGTTCTGTTGGACTGCAATAGGCTTAAAATTAGCAAATACGACAAAAATCCTAAGCAGAATATAACTACAATTGGATTGTTGATGATGTGGTACAAACTTGATATAAGCCAAAGAAGTCAGCATGGAAAAAATGCAGAGAAATAAAATCTCTCCTTAGAGAATATAGTAATTTTTCTATCCAGACACCTAATTAAAATATGAACGATATTTCCTTCAAAGGTAAAGGGAAGATTTTTATTATCAAAACCTATTGATTTGGACACAGCAGAAAGAAAGATGATCATATCTCAGTGTAGTTTAATTAGACTGCAACTTCATTAACTTTCTATAATTATATATTTCCAAGCCTAATTGACCCAGTGTGAGCCAAACTTGTCTTAATAAATATTCCCTGAGGAAAGCCAGGTTCACAAATAATTTACCTTACCCCACCCTGCAGCAATCCTACCACCTGTCCTCACTGAGACTGAAGACAGAGAATGAGAGGCTGCCCTCCCAACTGCACACATGCCGAACTTCTTGCCTTCCCTTATTCTTTGTTCTCATGCCATTTAAATTGGGATCTAAAATTCTTCTAAAGTATTCAGTAGTAGATGTTCATAAAGTTGAAACAATGTGAAAGTGTAGTCACATCTAGTCTCTCCATCCCACATTTGTGCCACTTGCGGGGGAAGGAACAAACTTCCCCCATTGCTGTGCATCAATTTGTATCTAAAATAGCTTTTGCTAATCAAGAACAAGGAACTAAAAAGGAATAATTTTGAAAGCAGGCCTAATTCAGCAACAGAATAAAAGTCTTTTTCACCCTTTAGAAAAAAAGAACAAACACACAAAGCAGCAGCAGCTCTGTTATCATAGCTGCCTTTCCCATCTCTGCCTAAACTGATGTATTAGAGCTTCCAGATAGTCTATTTAGGAAAAAAATGCTGAAGAGCTGAATTAAACTGTGAAAACTGTCATTTTGCTAAATGGCTTCCTGAGATCTGAGATCTTTCACCTTCACTTTGTCCTATCTGTGAAGCTGTTTGCCATAGAAGTAAGTCCCAGCTTTCCCACCTCCAATGAGCTGGCTATCTTGTAAGCAGCATTTATGCGGCCAGAGACAGCATGCCTAGCACGTATGGTAGTCTTAGCTCTAAGGTAGCAGAAAAACGCCTTTGCCTTTTCTTCTGCAGTATATTTCAACACAACATGTTGTTATTTTTCAATTAAATTTTGAATTTCATTTCTAACTGCTACCTTTATCAGTTTTTATGAAGTTTTCAGAAGAAGATGAAAAGCAAAGTTGTGTTTCCTAGTGTTTTCTTTTCTTTTCCACGCTGTTTTTCTCTTTGCTACTTTTCTATCTCTCTCTGCATTCTGTTTATTTAAAAAGTGTTAGCCTTAGTCAACCAAGAGTCTTTTTTACCATATTGCATTGGGTTCAAGTGGTACGGTGGGGTGGGGCAGGTGTGCTGCAGGGCGGACTCTGTGAGGAGAGGCCAGGGACTGCCCTGTGCCAGAGGCAGCCGGTTCCAACCCGTTCCAGCCAGCTCCAGCAAACTGACAGCAGGGCACAGCTGAGCCTGTCAGCCTGTCAGCCTGTCAAGCTGGTGGCACCTCTGTGAAAAGATGTTTAAGAAAGGACAAAAAATACTGGACAGACAGAGGCAGATGGAACCGAAAGGGTGAGAAACAGCAGAGGGAACACCATGGTCAGAGAAGGAGGGGGAGAAGGTGCTCCAGGTGCCCGAGTAGGTATTCCCCCTGCAGCCCATGAAGAAGACCATGGTGAAGCAAGTTTTGCCCCTGCAGCCTGTGGAGGACTATGCTGGAGCAGATATTCACACTCTGGAGGACCCCACACTGGAACAGGTGCATGTGCCCTGAAGGAAGCTGCAGCCAATGGAGAGCCTGTGTGTTCCTTGCTGGAACTGGAGCCTGTGGAGGACCTGTGCTGAAGCAGTCTGTTCCTGATGGACTGTGGAAAGAACCGATGTTGGAGCAGTTCTTGAAGAACTGCAGCCAGTAGGAAGGATACATGTTGGAGCAGTTTGTGAAGGACTGTAGCCCATGGGAGGGACCCCATGCTGCAGCAGGGGAAGAGCATGAGGAGCTGGCAGCGGCAGAGACGAATTTTTATGAACTGACTACAACCCGAATTCCCCATCCCCCTGCACCACTTGCAGGGAAGGAGGTAGAAGAATCAGGAGTGAAGTTGAGCCTGGGAAGAAGGCCAGGAGGGGGAAATATGTTTTAGTTTTTGTCTTTGTTTCTCACAAACCTATTCTATTTTTAATTGGAAATAAATTAAACTAATCTTCTCATAGTTGAGTCTGGTTTGCCCATGACGGTAATTGGCAAGTGATATCCCTGTCTTTAGCTTGACCTGTAAGCTTTTCTATCTTATTTTTCCCTCCTGTCCTGTTAAGGAAAAGGAGTAAGAGGGGAGCTGCGTGGGCAACTAGCAGCCAGCCAAGGTCAACCCACCACACACACTGTTGTGAACCTATGTCCAGAAATGCAGGGGGGAAAAAGTATTCAACAGCCTGATGTTATTACAAGCATGCCATGCCTTGGAGTGGTTGCTAAGACAATGTGTATTGCTTGTGTTTCCAGGAGCAAAGGTGTGAGCAAGAACTAGCACCACAGGCAGAAGACTGTTTATGCTATTGCTGTGCTTTTCTCATTTTGTGTATTTCTTTTTACAGTTTTCTTATGTGTTGTCTTCCAGAAGAACCTGGTCAGACTTCTCCCTAAAAAACAAACAAACTAAAAATCTGACTGGTACCACTCTTCATACAAATAAATATAACAAGGAGTTATTTCTTTATGTTTGTTTTCTGGTTCGCCTTGCCTTCCCACACTCCACTGTGAATTTGGTACAGCCAGAAGGAGAAGAAATCTTTTTCAAAAGCTTGCCTTCTTTCTTTCTTCCTCTCTCTCTTTCTTTCCGTTCCCTTCTTCCTTCCTTCCTTCTTTCCTTCCTTCCTCTTTTTCCCTCTCCCCCTCTACTTATCTTTTTCTTTCTTCTTGTATCTATCTTTTCTCTTAATGAAACTTTTAGAGAGCTTTAATGGTGACTGTTGCTATGGAACTAAATGGCCACACTGTCTATTCTCAAAACACTGAACCATTTTGTAACATTTCTAGCTGCTTAGTATTTGATAACATTAGGGTCAAGTTAGAATCCTGGATGTTGTGTCCTATTTATTTCTTTAAAATTAACAGAACAAGTCTAAAATTAAGCAAAAGTAGCATGGTTTAACATCTCTCGTTACAACAAAAGATAAAATATTTGCTGATTTTAGAAAAATTATCTGAAGCATTTAGAACACTGGAGAATGTGAAGTTTCTGATACTTATGCAGTCATTATAGCTTCCCCCCCCCCGCCTTTTCTTAAAGGAAAACATTTCCTGAACACCTGATTGAATTTACTGAAAATAACTAAGCATAGAGAGGGGAAATTGAAAAGATACATTAAAATCGTTTGTTATTATACTGAGTTCAAAATATAGTCACTATAAATAAAATCATTCTAAAATATGCACTGGAAACAGGAGTCAAATCCAGAATGGAGCAGGGAAGGAAACAGTCCTTGATTATCTGCATTATAAATAAACTAACCAAAGATACAGATAAAGAGATCTAGAAGATGGGTGCTCCATTATGTTAGTAAAAATTAATTTCTCTAAGCTACATGGCAGAGAGAAGCATGGAAGCCCTTATGCAGCCGTAAAATAGAGTTAGCATGTTCATATGCTGGAACATAGCACTTTGCACACACGTTTGTTCCCAAAAGCAATATAGTTAATGCAACGCCAAAACTGATGAACTGTGCTGCACCTGGTGCTAGAGTTAGCACAGTCTGTGCTGGCTTAAATATAACCACATTTCTCTGCATTGCACATATTTTTTTTTTTTTACAAAGAAGCTAACCTAGTTCAAGAACAAAGACAGCAGAAAATAAAATTGTGTGTGCATACCAATGTGTAGGTCGGCTATCTGATTGTGAAGCTAACAGCAAAGAAATTCAATTTTATCTGCTTGGAGATAGTAAGCGTGAGGATGTATGCAAACTATCCATATTCTGAGCCAGTTCACCTTCCTTTAATTGTGATATAGAGTTGAGTCCAGGAATACCTATAGATCCATCTACATTCTAACTCAAGCCTGATTCAAAAAATCACTTTGCTAAACTCCTAAACCAAAGCAAGGACTCCTATAATCCCAGGTCCTGAAATTCTTCAGAGCCCTTAGGGTCAGTAGGCTGCAGACTACTTTATTTTGGATCAGCATGAATGAATTAGCCTAAGGGGTTCATTGGTTTCATAGAAATCTAATTTTTGAGTTGTTACAGGTGTTTCTGCATTTTTCTCTCTGTTACTCAACTGTTGCAATGATCCTTCAGCTTTGGGGGAAAAAAAAAATTGTCTCTCTCTCTATCACCTCCAACTTCTGTATTGTAAGATTGTGGCAATAGAAGTAGGAAACAAATATACAATGGGCCCACAGTATTTGAAAGATTCCATTAAGCACTTTTATATTATTAGTGTGTTGCCAAAAATTAGAAATTATGTGACTATTGTGATGGGTTGACCTTGGCCAGCTGCTAGATGCCCACCCAGCGTTGACCTTGGCCAGCTGCTCTCTCGCTCACAGGATGGGGGAGAAAATAAGATGAAAAAGCTTGTGGGTCGAGAGAAAGACAGGGGGATCACTTACCAATTACCATCATGGGCAAAAAACCCTCAACTTGGGGAAAAGTAATTTAATTTATTACCAATTAAAATAGATTTGGATAGTGAGAAACAAACATTAAAACAACACCTTTCCTCCACACCCCTCCCTTCTTCCCAAACCCAGCTTCACCCTTTCATTCCCAACCCTCTGCCTGTCCCCTCCCCACCCTGAATGGTGCAGGGGGATGGGGAATCGGAGGTTGCAATCAGTACATAACAGTTCCTCTCTGTCGCTCCTTCATCCTCGTGCTTTACCCCTGCTCCAGAGTGGGTCCTTTCCATGGGTATAGTCCTTCAGAAAAAATGTGCTCCAGCACAGGCTCTCCATGGGCCACAGTTCCTTCAGTAAATATGCATCTGCTCCAGCACGGTCCTCCCCACAAGCTGCAGGAAAATACATACTCCACCATGGCTGCTTCCATGGGCTGCAGGGGAATCTCTGCTATGGTGCCTGGAGCACCTCATTCCCCTCCTGTTTCTCACTATTCCTCCCTTCCCCCCCAATTCAAGAAAGATGCAGACAGACTGGAGATGTTCCAAAGGAGAGCCACGAAGATGATCAAAGGGCTGGAGAACCTGACCTGTGAGGAAAGACTGAAGGAGTTAGGTCTTTACTGCCTGGAGAAGAGAAGGCTCAGGGGGAACCTCATCACAGTATTCCAGTATTTAAAGGGTGGCTACAAAGAAGACAGAGGCTCTCTCTTCACAAGAAGCCACATGGAGAATACAAGGGGCAAATTGCACTGGGAGAGACTTCATCTCGACATAATAAAGAAATTTTTTATAGTGAGAACAATCATTCATTGGAACATCTTTCCCAGGTATGTGGTAGAGTCCCCATTGCTGGAGGTTTTAGAGATGCAATTGGAAAGGGTGCTAGATAATCTCATCTAGGCTCTCTTTCCCACAGAAAGTCGGAACAGGTGATCTTTCAAAGTTCCTTCCAACTTGGGCTATTCTATAATTCTATGATGATTGACCTCTAAAAAACAGGTGATCATCAGTTGATAGTCAATATATTTCAAAATTTCCCCCTACACTCCTTTAATAATTACATATTTGGATAGTTACTGTTCTTCTGCCACTATCTGAACAACTCCAGACAGTTTCAACTCTGTCAGCAGTTTGTTAACACAGCAAACAGGTGAAACATTAGGAACAGTGCATGACAAACACTAAACTCTGTAGAAGCCGTTGCTTTTTATCAGGTGTTTGGATTCACCAGCAATAATCAGGACCATCCTGTTGCACCTGACTAAATTCACAGTTTTAATGAAGGCATTTGAGCCAGAAAGTGCTTTTTCAAGGGGTTCAGCAATGAAGAGCCTCAACTTCTGATGGGAATGACATACAAAGGGAACTAAGGCATCTGCTCTAAATCATTCCCCGTGAGGAATTGCCCTTTTCCATCAACTCTGCAGAGCTGGGGAGTGGGATTCATTTAGCTATCCCCACCAGAATCAACTGAGACTGGTCCATTAGCTTTACAATTGCTTGATTCAGAAAACTATAAACCAGATGTTGTTTAGATTAGATATTTTATTTTATTTTATAATTGGGAGAACTATCATTGGTAACCTTTAACAAATTAATGTACAAGTGTTATTTCTGTAATTTAACAGCAGTATTTGCAGCACATATTTGAAGAAGTAACATTACATTTAACCTCACAGACAATACTGCAGGTACAGGAAGAAGACACCCATTTCATGGATATTGTTACAGAGAAGGTAAAACATAAATGAATCAGAATGTCACAGATTTATATGTAGTGAGGCTGGGTGAGGGGGAGGAACTATATTTCAAAAAGTTTTGAGGGTGACTGAACTGTACAAGCAAAGTGTAAAATACCTACTAAATATGTTAAAGAAAACTATACAATTTGCACCCAAAATTTAAGCTCAGACTCAAAAAACAGAAGAAAGGTGATGCTACATGTTTTTAAGGATAGTGCTTGAGACTTATGTTTTAAGAAAGGAAATATTTTACTTGAAGGAGAAAACACTAAGTTTTCCTAATCAGTGCCAAAGTTAATATAATTCTTTTTGCTTACAATAGAGTAAATTTTCAGCATTTCCTTGACCGGAATTTTTTCGAAGGTTAGCTGCAGCTAACAGAGTCCCCCTGCACCTCCAATAAGAAAAGAGATTCTCTTAGCGCATAATGATTTCTAGGTTACAATAAACCTAATATTACATGTGAAATAGTTATATACTAGGATCAGTAATAAGCAGGAAATACCTTTCTACAATAGAACTAGGTTACATTGATCTAGAAATTAACACCACAATCAAATGAAAAAATACATCTCATCTTCTAGGTGTGGCTGACTCCAAGACAAGTTTTGTTTGGAATATAATTTGAAACACACTACTTGAAATTAAGCTGTGGATCAAGTGCTATGTACTGGTCCTTTCACTTAGGATTAGCTGAAATATACACAGGTCAGAAGAACTTTTAAATGTGCTACTTAAGTGGTCTTGGAGCATGTGAGCAGAAAGGTATGATTTATCTGCATGGTGCTATCAGAGAAGAAAACTGAAGCCATCCCTATGACACTTCAGTGATAATGATAAGTCTCTCTTCTGAAGGTCTTAACTTGTTGCTGCATTAGATATGAATCAATGACAACAACTCTAAATGAGCTTTTGTTCTGCCGATAAAAACTGTTGGCCCATTTATCTTACAGAAACCTTTGAAGGTTTATATCACTCCATAGTCCATATGCACTAGGAACTGTCTTTGAGTATGAAATTAGTTGATGTTTCTTCATAAAGAACAGAATAACTTCATTTTGAGATGAAACTCACATTGGAAGACAAAGCATTTTTGCTTTTTGACCTCCCTCCCTTAGTACAAGGCAAGACAGCTCTGGATTTAGTCTGGAGACTATAAAAAATCTTTATTGTGAGAAAGGAATATTCTGGTACTCATGGTTAAAATATTGATGTAAAAACCTGTACGTGAATGTGAATTGCCTTTCGTGATGCTACTGATTTTGTCAACTAAGGATAATGATGAAGAACCAAGAGTGCTGCTGTAACTATCACTTCTATGAGAATTTGCACTGCAGTATTTGCATTGCAAAGAGGATCTGGTAAGCATCTGAATCTTCATTGCAGTGTGTACGTATCTGTGAAACCATAGCACAATCCTTGTTTCAAAATATTCCCTCTAAGCCGTATCAATTATGTGATTTTTCTACATTTCAGACCAGTGTGGTATTCTCTTTTTGACAAATCTGTTTATTTTCTACTTTTCTGAATATATGAGAAAATAACTTGCATTAATAAAAATGTCTACTGTTTCACCTAAGCATATGCATTAAATATATGTGCAAATATCTTTATTTGAAAATACATTCTGGACATCCTGAAGTTTGTCCAAATCATATACAAATTATACTCCTATTTTAATGAATTTGGATCTGTTGTAAATAATTTAGGTTTTTTTATTCACAGGTTCAGAGAAACAAAGAAATTATATAAGGTAAAAAAATGAAATATGTCTTGTTCAAAACTCCTATTTCTTCTTTAGATTAAAACATATGGCTTATTCATTTTTTGTGTGAGTGCCTTGCTTACTTTTTTAGAAAATATCAACTGTTCCATACAGCTGCTTGTCTTTTCAGAATTTTATAAAAAACTGGGTTATCTTGCATCATGATGAGTTTGTGGAAAATCAACCTTTTTAACAAAGAAATATTTCTTTTCACACTAATCTGATCATCAGTGAAGCAGAGTACATAACCACTGAAATGAAAAAAAAAAACTAATATGATTTGATATTCCCTCCTACAATAAGATCAGAGTTAATTCTGTCTCATATTAGTAAACATTTTACCTTGCTACAATACATTATATCTTATTAAGGATCTTATTATCATACTTAAGAAGTGTAAAAATGCATGAAAGAAAAATTCAACAATTAAAAGAATAGCCTTTATTTGATCCAGAATAATTCTTTGTCTGTAAGAACAGCATTTTGACACTTGAATTAGTTACATGCATTGGAGTAGAAGCTGTATGAGGGGGATATTGTAAATGTTCTTTTATAGAATTTTTTTGTTTAATTATAAAATTGAAGATCAAAATTAAAGTTGTACAGCTGTAATGCAAACCAATACGACTGCTACATAAATGAGAAGAATAATCTAAGAATCAAACTATCTATTCTGTTCTTACGCAAGGTATTACAAATAGAAACACCACGGTAGGTTAATATACTTTATACTCTCTAATACTGTCTATAGCTTCTTAAAAATGCAAACTAATGTTTAAAATATTTGTTATGCAGACAGCAGCATTCACCTTCAGGCAAAAATCAATACTGTCTAAATAAAGTCCAATATGCACCCAGTTCTACACTATTTGCTCCAGTAGTTGTTTCTACAATAACAACCAAATAATGATAGCATAGGTGCTGTTATAAAGCCTTTTTTGAAAACTCTTTCACACAAGAGAGATTCTACAGGCACAAGTAGTTTATTAAAAGCTACTTTATGCTAGCAAAGTTATCTGAATTTTCCTGAGCACCAGGGATTATTACTTCAAAATTTGCACTTAGACATCCTCAGTTCATGCTGTACAAAAAAGGTCAAAAGCTTAATGAGGAAGGAAGATTGTTTGTTTGCTTGCTTTTTAAAGCCAGGAGAGTTAAGTATGAAACATCAAAGAATCATAAAATGGAAAAGCAGAAACCAGGAACTGCAACAGAAACAGGGAGTGACTACAAGGAAACTTTCAGAATATGATTCCTTGATAACAAAAAGGGTAATACTGACCTTCTGTTCCCTTCTAACCCAGGAAATTAATTATGTCTCCTTTATGTTAGCATTAGTGATCATGAGGATGTGCAGGGGATGTCTAATAATTCGACTGAAAGCTTCTCCTTTTCACCCAATTAATTTTTAGCAGAATCATCAAACTCCATGATTACCACATAACTCAATAATTATTAGTTTATACACAGAAGAGGATATGTGAAAAGCTGGGCCATCTCTTTAAAAGGATTGATTTAAAATTAATTGTGAAATGGCACCTACAGGAAAGACAGATGATTTTTCTTCATCTGAAAGGAAGTTATTAGGTGAAAGAGAGTTAGATGAGGAGTCATTCCAACTGTGGAACCCATTTTAAGTATCATCTTTTCTGATGGTTTAAATTACATGTTCAGCTCAATACAAATAACAATGGAACACTATTAAAAAGAGCTGACTCACTCCTAACTTTTTCTTGGTAGATAAAACTTTTGATAATGACAGAAATGGATCTTCTGCGTATACCAAACTAATACAAGAGAAATTAATAAGTGTGCGGGAAGATTGAGGGAAAGAATGAAAGCTGTCGTCAAAAATATCAGAAACTAATAACATTTTGGATTTCAGTAAAGATGACCTGAAAAATGTATATGTGATAAAAAAAATCAAAATCCTATCATCCTCAAGGAGTATCATTCAGAAAGACAGGAAAATTTTAGCTCTGGAGAATCTGCTAGAACTCATATACTTTTGTTGCTGCAATGGTATAAATAAAATGTGCTATATTCTCTGGTTAAACTGGATCCTAATTGACTCAGTCATAAGGTATTTTAACCAAACATTACACACTTGTTCCAGTTGTTTAGATAAAAGGTCAGAGCACAAAGACAGCTGAACACATTTTAGCAATATTTTCCCTCTGTAGTCTCATCTGTTGTGGATCCATTGAGACAACTCTTTCCAGTAAGAAGTGTTCTTCTGATAACTGAGCTCAGTATTTTGTGAAAATGTGTTGTTTCCGTTGTTCAAAAGTTCTCATTGTGTCTGTCAAACACTTTGTAAGAGTATGTCTCAGGCTACAGAGGGCCTGGTGAACTATCACCAAAAGATGTAATATGCAATTATTTTGGTAAGTGGTATTTGATCTTCCCACTACTTAGAAGCTCAGCATCTATTGAACTGTACACGTATTTAAAAAGCTGGTATTTATTGGCCTCTCAGTGTTAAGGAAGTAATTAACATGAAATCACAGGAATGCTGATCTTCTTATCTTAGGTAGATACGATTTACTTAAGCATTCCTGTACTCACTGCAGGAAATATTATAGATATCGCAAAACTTTTTTTTTTTTTTTTGTACTAGCATTTAAAGAAATCAAAGGGATTTGGAGACTGACGGCTATCTTCCTTCATTTGGGACAGATGGTAGAGTTTGCTCATAGCTTTAAATAAGAGGTGATATAGATTCATATCTCTACACCAGAGAGGCGTTAAGTTAAAGTGTGCAAGATAACATGAAAATTATTTCTTCTCTATATTAGGCAACATAATTCTCCATTGGATTGGGAGCAGGGAAACCATTGCATAATTGACCCAGGTTTGAATTTACTGACTTTGTGACTGCTATGTCACAGTCAAGCCTGGGAGGTTTCAGACACTGAAAGGCAGAAATGTTAACTAGTTTCTCGTATCAGACTGTTTTTCTCTCTTGCATGAAGTAAGATCTCCTCTGCCTTGATCTACAGGTAATTTAAAGGAATCTGTTTTGCTATCAGCACCACATTTGAGAGACGGTTGTTGACAACAACCCCACAATAGTACCTGTCACCATCTTAAAGGGCTCATAGAGTGGGCACTCATGTAAGCACCAGTTTCATCTTGGAAGCAAAGTTAGTGGTGCCAGAAACTCTTGAATAAGACTGAAACTTTCCTGTGTGAACCCACCCTTCACTGGTTGGTTAAGCTATGGTGCTTCTGGTACGTATCAGAACAACAGAGAAGCAATCACACAGCTGGTTTGATGAAGGAGAAAGTAGAGGAGAGCCTGACTGCTTGAATGATCTTTCTTGCTCAGTCTGTGAGAGTGCAGTTGCTAGATTTAGTTTGCAGATATGACTACTGGTGAATACCTCTCTGAAGTGGTAAGGAAGAAAATCTTGGCCAGGCTCTAGTTTCAGCTGATATTCCTAAGGGTCTCTCAACCATCAACGCTGGATATTTAAGCTCTGTGGGGTTAGTTCTGATCCTATGTGTGTCTAGGGAGTACTGTAGTCCAGGTTAGAAATTGAAACCGTGTGCACCATAGGTTTCAGATCAGATAAAATATATTATGAGCAAACAGTGTTTGTGGCAAATGCTTCCCAAACTGTACTAGCTGGTTATAAGATTGCTAGAATAACTTTATGGCGATATTTGCTGCTGACTAGGTTTCTGTACATGATAAAACATCCAGTATATAGTTCTTATACTTATTTCTGATGCTATTTTGCAGTTATGACTGTGAGAGCAGCAAATACAAATGTTATTTGTACACATAGCTGTTGGTGTTGGTGTTAAGTAAACATGTATAACACTTTAAATCAAATCAATCAGTGTTGATATTGTACAGGGAGATTAGCAGTCTGCAGGGAAAGGGATTTCCCTACCCATGACAGACCAAGTTTAGACATTAAAAAATGCGTAGAAATAGAACAGATTTTGGAGCAAACTGCAGTAACTTGCTCAGATTCATAGTCTACTTTTTGAAGAAAAGTACCTATAAATCAGTAATCATAAAATGGCCAGAATGGGCCAGAACAAAGGTCTACTTAGACAAATACTCTGTTTCTAATAGTGAGTGTATTAGGTACTTGCAAAAAGGGTATGAAAAAGAGCAAGCATAGAATATGCCTTCTATAGTACAGCTTCTCTGCCTATGGCAATCATTTAGGAAATCTAACTATATGGTCCAGTATTAACCCTATATACCTGTAATAATCTTTATATGTGTGCTTTTGGACAAATCATTACACTTTTTTGCATTTTTCATCCTCTTGTCCTTCAGCACTAGTTTATTCTTTTAAAAATGCATTGTACAGGCCCTAACACAATGCAGTCCTGATCTTAGTGGGGATCTGTAAATATCACTGTAATTTCATGAATTCTCTTCAGTACTAGTTCAAGATCTATTTTTATTCATTTTGTACAAAGCATACCAGAAATGTACATTCAAAATTGCTAGCAAAACAGATTGAACTTATCAGTAGCTGCTTTACAACAGACTAATTTTGTCCTAGAAAATAAATATACATAATTCTGCATAACTTGCCAAGCTTTCTTTCAGTTTGGATTTGTTTAAGTGGTCCTTACACATGCTGTTAAAACACATACCTAACAAACACTGCAAGAAGTACTTTTTTAACATGGCTAGCACTCCATATTATTTTCTAATTAAAAAAAAAGCTCTAAGGTAAGAACAAGAAGAACATATTGCAAGTGAAACCAGAAAAGAAATGACCTGTTGTTGTGTCAAGATGAAATTCAAACATTTCATTGCAAGGTATGATTTAAATGTGTAGTACCTATAGTCAACTGTGATAACAAATTTTGATTACCCAAGAGACTAAATAGCTAATGAGCTCAGTAACACTTCTTACTGAAGCTGACTGTGATGCTGCAGTGCAACATACTAAAAGAATTGTGTATCCCTAAAACATTTAAAGTCTTCATATGAATGATGCATTAAGAATGCTGCAGGCTGAACCATCCTTTGATGGCACAGCTCATATGGATCATTTACAGGCAATCTGAAGAATATTTATGTCCTGGAGAACAGAAGTAAAACCCTTTTCTTCTTTCTATTTCAATGAAAATAAAGATTCTGGGATCGAAATAAATCTTTGATTATTTTTTCCAGGAGACACAGCTGGGGTCATTTGCCACTTTGATCATTAGTCCTGCAGGATTAGAATAGGTCCACTGTTCCTTAAAATTTTAAGGATAGCATATCTTAGCATTAGTTTCAGTTTATTTTAAAAGAAGGAGTCCTATTCAGAAATGGATACAATCACTCATTTCGTCCTAATACTCATAGATGTTACACTATGGAATGAGATGAAAGTCAGGCTCTAAGATACTTAGGCCTAATCAATTAATCTTTAAAAATGCCAGTAAGTTTGAAACTGATTAAGACGACAGAGTTTTGATATAATGTGATATTCCAGCCATTTTTTGTTACCTATGTATTAGTTCAGCATTTGTGTCTAGTGCTGTCATAAATTGGTGAGGCATGAAATGGCTTATCTCCTAGTGATTAAGGAAGATAAGACATTAGTGTGGTTTGCATCTGAGATATATTGATGTACATTTATAAGTATTAGATCTTCTAAATTAAAAAAATCAGAACAATAGAAGGAATAATGATATTAATATCTTTGTTGAATTTGTTGTGCAGATTCTCTCTTCCTCAAGAGTATCTAAAATTCTGACTCATTTACATTAAACATCTTAATTTAGTAAATGTACAGAACCTGCTATAACAGGTTCTTTTTTAAAATGAAAATGGTCTGGTAAAAATAAAGCTTTGTTTTTTCCTTTTGAAATCTGTATCATTGTCCTAGTTCTTCAACATACCATGTATATTGATGTACTAAGATGGTTATGCAGATCTCTCTATCCTACTATTTGAACACCTCCCACACGAAAAAAAACAAATTAAAATTATGATGTTTATTTTACATCAACCCTCTTTCGTTATTAGACTTTCCCTTTTTGGCATCAATAATAAAGTATTTTGTTTGGGGAATGCAATAACAAATTCTCTATAGAGCATGCATGTCCAGAATTCTAGAACTATAAAACTTTATTATATAAATTAACTTCTACATTTATAATTCTTATGGGAGGAAAGCTTCTTTTAAACTAAGGAAACTAAATCTTTTTAGATATCATTAATGGTCTTGCAAATGTTTTGAAAGACATACTTAATACTGAAAAATACTTATTATAACCTTTTTTTGCTTTCTCATAACTACCCCAAATATTCATCTCTGGGGCTGACATATTCTTTACTTGATTTCAGTTTGAAGGTAAGTTGCTATTAGATAAATTTTTCAAAAAAAATCTCTTTGATTTTGTTTTTTAATTATTTTATTTATTTATATATTTATTGGTTTCAGGAAAAATTAGTCTACAATTTGACTACAATTAGACAAAAAAAACTTTTCTTAACAAAAATCCCACTTGCAGTTAACATTTGAAAGCAGAAAATTGATGTGATTATATTCTGGTTTGCAATATAATTACATGAAGTGTGAAGCACAGTTTTTCATTAAATAATCACACGGTGGTCAACAAAATGTACAAATACAGAACATGAGTGCTTTTAAAAGTTGAACTTGTTTGCTAGCCACTCTCTTCACTGAAAATGCTTTTTGGTACAAGTTTTTTTAATTTAAAATTAACAAACATTTACTGTCTCACAGAATTTAGAAATACCATCAAGTTTCTGCATGTCCGCTTAAAGGCAATAACTGCCCGTGTATGCATTCTTTGTCTACCATATGTCTGGAGGTCTGTTTAGCAGAAAACTATTGAAAGTCTGTTTCTGAACACTATTCACAGTCTGGTTTGATTTCTGATGTTCTTATTTGACCTTCAATATCATACCTCCTATTATGCTTTAAAAATTGAATGTAATAGCTATCGTGTCTCACCTTTGACTCAGTTCCTTTTTGATGGTTCCACATATGAAACAGCAAGATTTTAAATCACATTGTTTTACAGTTTAGCCTAACCAGTCTGGTAGCAGGAGAACTGAGAAACAGAGGCAAAACTGAGTTCTTCCACTATCTCTGACTTCTGATCAGTTTGAAAGCTAATACTCACTCATTCCAGGCTTAAAATATGTTTGATATTTCCAGGTCATTCCCAGTCTTTACCGTTTAAAATATAGTAACATAGTTTGAAAAATGTTCTTGGAAACAGCATATGCAAAAATTCTTAGTCATATGCACATGCAACAGGGTGTTATAGGGAAACCAAATTCATTTCCTCAAAGGCTGATTTTTCAAAATACATGGTTCATAAAGAAAGACTGGACACAGACTATGGAAGATCTATGAGTATTTTCCTTTTCATTCTAATTGTTTTCTGATTAAGGACAATTTATGCCTGTACAGAAGCATTTGTGGATTACATTTGGACAGATTTTGTTAGGTCAAAACACTCTATTTACTTAAGGAACACTTAGGGCATGTTTCTTGTCAGAAATGCTGTTAAAAACTACCCATCTTATTTATCCGGACACAGTTACACAAGAAAATGGAAGGATAACACAATAATTTGAAAGAGATAAAGAGAAAAAAAAAATCAAAGGGTGCTAAAATATTTAATTTTACTTTGAAGAATCGGATTACATTTAATTATTATTGTAAGAGATTCAATCCATGATGCCAACTGTCCACTCTCCTGCCAGTTTGTTCCATCTCAAAGGGTTGCCACAAAACCAAAAGATTTTACATCCACCAGATGACAGTATAGAACCCTCCTGAACATGGGTAAAGGAGTACATCTGGAAGAGACAGTGGAGAAGCACTAAACTTCATCTACAGTTAAGACACAGAAACTTTTCCACTGCCTTCATGCCCCTTCCAAGGAGCTTAAGCTGCGTGGAAAGACTGATCCTTTAGTTCCATGTCTATGCTCTTCCTGAAGCTATAGAAATCTTTGGCTGGAGGACAGGATCTTGCAATTATTTTTAGTAATCACTGTTTTCTTGTTAAGAACCTTATCTGAGGGGACTAAAGGACTAAAATCATATGCAGGAAGGTTAAATGACCAACTAGAAAAGTTTATAGGAATCTAAGGCACCATGATTATATGCAGCCATTGTTATGAACTGTAGATGATTGCTTTACATACTTGTATAGATAAACAATGAACTTCATTCATTCTAAACAATAAAATTAATATTAATAATGAGTTAGAATTGTTGTTGGTAAGGTTGGTAAGGACAGCTCTCTCTTTAATTTCATGCTATTTTATATCTACTAATTGTCAAAATAGGAATTGTTATTATTAGTGTGCTTTCTTTACTGACTCTTTTATTAATCATGTCCTGAAATAATGTCCAACGTTACCACTTTTTGAAATTTTTAAAAAATTCCAGTTAAAATGATTTAGGAATATTATTAGCTTGAGACTATTATTAATGTTAATGGGAGTTACAGCAACAGATTAACTGGGAAAAGATTATTTTATGAGATAGTATTTGTATGATAATATTTGCCATAATTTTGCTGTACCTTTACCTTAAGTAATTTCAAATACTAAAACCATCACAGGTAACAACAAATAGGATCCTAAGCCCAGTGTTATTAGTGCCAGGGTTTTTGGGGGCAGGGTGGAGAGGGTGTCTACAAAAAAAACATTTTTAATTTGTGCCCATTGTCTAACTTCTTTCAGTGCCTTCATTTTTTAAAGTGGGCTTCATAGCTATCCAATTCTAATGCATATAACCCTCAGAAGTCTAGTCCATCACTGGATACAATTCTTAGTTTTCTTCCTTTACCTTTTTGGATCCTCTGCTGAGCTGAGGTGAGTCGAGGTTCTCAGATTAAGGGGTCAAGCCTCTGAACTATTAAGGTAAGAGATTCCAGCTCTCTGAAACTTTGTAAGAAAGAGACAACTTGTCTGAAGCAATAGAAGAGGATTGATATTTTACAGTGCTGAAAAATGTCTCCTCATCGTTTCCTACTGGCTAGTTTAGATAGTTTTTTTCTCTTCTTGCAAGTATTGAAAGAGTAGTTCTCTTGGATTCCTGTGGACTGTACTGAGGACAGGATTTCTCTTGCTGTAGGAGTGGGTTCCTAAGTAGCCAGCTGTTTCTTTGGTTGAATTGCTTTATTGATAAAATTGTGTTATTGAGCTAACTCCAAAGTACTTGCCTATATAAAGGATAATAGATCTTTTTAAACAGTTATGAGGTTTTTTTGTTTATTTGTTTGTTTGCTTGTATGTGGGTTTGTTTGTTCATTTTTTTCTTTTGGGAAGCTGTTAATTCTTGCATTGTATATTCTAAGGTTTCTTATTTTCTACAAAGAATTTTACTATGAAACTTAAAATTAGATAAAGGCAAGTTACACAATTAAAATGGAATACCATTCTGTTCAGGAAAGACTTTGAGAAGCACTACTTGACTTTAAAGCATTGAATTACATAACACCTCTTTGGGATTCTTAGTTCCAATATTTGCATTTATATTAGAGAAGTGCATAGCAGTCCAAAGTAAGTTTGGACTGTATTTTGCACCTTCTGGATAAACAGCAAGAAGCAGACTGTATCAAAAGCTTAAAAAGTAAACAGGCAAGACAGAGTAACGGAGATTAATTTTAAAAAGCCTTTTTGTTCCAAGTTTTATAGGCAGAAATGGGGAAATAAGGCAGCCTATGCTCTAGATCTTTAAGTACTTTGGTTAGCCCTGAAAAAAAGCTTCCTCGCTCTGCTTAGGATCTGCACCTGGGTAATTTGCCTTGAAGGCAAGCAACTGCTTCCTTTCACTCAAAAACTGAAAAGGAACAGTCTTTTATTTTTAAACACAGCCGCAGAATCTGTTACCAATATGTAAGAACGGATTACATGTAAGGTAATTCTCAAAGATGGGCTATCTGTGTGTGTACATATGTGTATGTATGTTTGTGAGAGAAAGAAGAGCTAGCTCATAATAAAGATATTTAAACAGGAGGATAGAGTCCCGTGCTTTAATTCCTGATAGTCGGGAAAGTATATAAATAGTTCTGGCAAAAACGTTGAATGCAAAGGAATGAATTTAACATTTTCTTGCATATTATGGATGAAAGGTGCCATCTCCTCCTCTGTATTTTAAACAAAAGCCGAGGTAACTGTTATATTTTTGTACAGAAAAATAGATCGGGTTGAATGCCATCATGCTGGGTAAATGTGATTTGATTAAATTTCTCAGGATTTAGGTGAAAAAATATTTTTCTTCTAGACCCTGGTCTGGGCTTAGAAATTAGAATAATAATGAACAATAGTAAATACCTGGCTATAAACAGAAGAGATTTTAATTATATTAAGAAATTTAAATCAGAAACAAGTTCTCTATAATATAGCAAAGTGTATTGGGATTAAACATCTGGGCTGAAGTCTAGTTGCTTAATCTTAAGTGTCTAGTGACATTTAAGATGTTCTTTTTATCTGAGGCATCTACAAAAACTATGACACAGGAACCGTGAGATGTCCCAGATGGAGGCCATTTGTGTGGTCTTAGGACATCCAAACTGGCTGATTAACATGGGCATCTAGTGCTAATTTCCATGCCTAATACATGTATTAGATCCCCAAAATACTTACATTGTCTTTTGGATTTTAGTTTTCTCTTTTGCCTTGTCCTTAAATCTAAGACCAAACACAAGTCCTATAGCAAACCAGTTGAAAATCAGAACTTCACTTCTTGAATGCTGCTCAGATAGTTCAAGCATAAGGCAGTTTTTCTTGCTTTTTATTTTTTTCTTGTTGTGTTGTTGGCTACATGGGTGCTAGAGAGGTCTCTTTTTTAGGACTGCAAAACTGACCTTGAGATAAGACAGGTAAAAGTCATGTTTAAAAAAAAGGAAAAGTTAAATACAGAACTACCATTTAATGGCATTTTAAATTTCTCTAAGATGAAGTGTGGCAACCATTGCTCCTTCTAAAAGTGTTACAAAATATTTATCAATAAATTTGTTTATACTTTATTTGGAATACCACTGAAAAGTCCACCAGTGTTTATAAAACACCATTTCATAAAACTTGATTTTTCTCAGTTAACATTACTACTAATTGCAAATGAATCAAAAAGACTACTCTCTTTGACAGAGCCAGGGGAAAAAAAAAAACCAACAACAAACACAAAACCAACCACAAAATCCCTGAAACCCAATTGTCATTAGTCTTCACTACCAAATATCGTTTATTTGGAGTTCCTCCACATTTAGTGTACATTAATATTATGCAACAGAACATAAAATGCTGATATATATAATTAGGGTCCAAGCAATTTGTTTTGTCCAAAATAAATCATTTTAGTGGACATTGAATCTATTGAGCACAAAAATATTAAATTGTCTGCAGATTGTTTTCATTAGGTCTGCAGATAATTAATTAAGCACAGATGTCTCACCAGAAGATGAAATGGAATGTATTTAGGGAAGATGATAAGGAATAATGAGATACTGAAATACAATACATCTAATGAAGAAAATAATGTAAAATAGGGCCTAGTCATGTTCTGTATTATACAGATACTCTGGGAGAGTATGTGGACCTTCAAAGCAGATTGTGCATCTAGTATTCAAATCTGTACAATGCTGCTCCACAGATGCTCCACAGCCTCTAAGGAGAGCACATTCAGCAGATTTGGGCGAGTTATATGTAGTAAGAAGTACAGCATGTGCAGGCTGGAAACACTCAGGATTTTTCACTTTTCCTAGTTGGTAAGAATTTCCCAGTCGCTTCAGAGGAGGAAGTCCTTCAATGTTTTAAAGGAATATTCAGGCACCTGTTTCTTCTCTTAATTGTGCCATGTTATTTCTTCTCCGGTTGGAAGCCACACAGTAGCCCAATGCCAATCAGACTATGCTTCTACCACTGAGCACGTAGGGGGCACGTAGAACATGCAACCAGCTGATATTCCTTTAGCTCTGAGTCTCCTTCACAATCCTACCTGTTGCAGAATTTCATCAAAACCGAGGCAGAACTTAAGTATAGAAATTAGCTTTCTCATTTAATTTTAATGAATCATAGATGAATCCAGAATGTTACAGACTGAAAAATGGTTATTTTTTTTTATGTCAGAGGAGTCATAAATTCAGCATGCCATTAAATGAAGTCTAATGAAAGATTGTTAGTGAAATGAAGTGGGACAAGGATTTCAAAACAATTATGGCCTCCATCAGAGCATATAGTTTTTACAGAGATATTTCTTTTTGCCCTATGAACACTGACCTAGGAATTGTGGACATTGCATATTGTATCACTAAGGACTGACTGAGATTCTAATTATATACTCTGTAGCTTTATAATACTGATAATAGTGTTTCTGAGAGACTGCTACCAGAAATACAGCAAGTAGCTGCACATATATTAGTCATCACTCTCCTTGCATTTGGGGTTTTTGGTGTCAGTTTAGGAGGGCATCCAATTACTTGATGATTGCAACTTTTTTTGCATATCCATCAAAAATTATGTTTGTTAATCAAATTTGTACTGTACTTCTAAATAAGATTCATCTTTGTGTCTGTGTTATTTCAAATATTGCTTTATATAAATATATAAAGAAACCACATCAAAATGTTGCATTTTAAGTGTTCTATAACTGTTACAAAATGTGAATCAAAAATACAGTTCATTTGATGATTAGACAATTGGGTTTTTTATAATTATTTTAATGTTTAGATCACTTTTTTTTTAAGGAAATTCTCTTATTTCTAGGTTTGAACATGTGGATTTCCCTTAAAATAGCAACAGTAGAAATGTCGGGGAAAATATGAGATTCTGTATGAATAGTACTATTAGTGACTGTTATTACTGCTGTTCCTGGACCAGTTCTTACATCACAGACTAGCTGACTACTTTTGCCAACTGGGTTTGCTTAATTGTCATGCTTTCTTAGCCAAAGGCACACAGCATTGAAAGTCTGTAACTGAAAGTATTGGCAGGAGCTTTACTGATTATGATATGTGTGAGAAACTAGCAGCCCAAATGCAGTCTTAAAGATAATGAAGCTGATACTGCAAAGAAAATTCAGGGTGACAGTTTTGTGGTTGTTTTTTAACTCTTTCAAAATCGGTGGTATATGGTCTGTAAAGAACAAGGCAATCTTAACATTCTCTGCAACGAAGTTCTCCAAGACATATACCATGTTGGTTAATTTGAAAATATAAATTATCTTATAACAGACAACATGCAAAGAAATTTCTTTTTTTTAATCCCCTACACTTAAAAAAAATTACTGGAATGGGAAAGCAATAGATAATTATTGTTTGGATATAAATGTAAATGTAAATGGAAACAAAAGAAGAAACATTTAAAATACAGATATTAAATAAATGTAGATTTCATATTATTCTGTAAATAATAAACACAAAATCTGTAAATTACCATGCTGCACTGAAAACAGTGGATTTATGGTATGTCTACCCCATAGAAATGTTCATACAATATTTTAAGATCATCTTGCTGTTCAGAATGTTGCCTGTGCTTCCAAATAGTTGTTCAGCATGTAACTGAGAACAAGAAAGAAGAAAGAACAAGCTTCCTTTGAGACTTGAGATGTTTGGAAAGCAAAAACTTCCCTTGCACGGGAAAATGAAATTTCACTACTTATTTTTGATCCAAGCCATGAGAATGTTTTGGTTTAGAAACTAATCAAAGTAGTCTCAAAAAAAGAGACAGGTTTTGCCATTATTAAAAGTAAATGATTCAATCTTTTTTTCCCATTGATCTGCAAATAATATTATTAGGACTTTTGAAATCAGCTTTTAGCATGTTAGCCACTAAATGTGGAAAAGGGTAAAAAATGTAGAAGAAAAACTGTCAGTTAATAAAGCTGTACTTTCTCATTGGGTGGGAGACGAGTGGAAGGAGCAAAAAACAAAGTTGGGAAGAGACAAAAAGATAAAAGATGAAAGGCAATGCAAGGAGTGGAAGAAATATTCCAGTATTCATGAAGGAAGCCAGACATGGTTACATGACTTTGAAACAGGTAGTCACACGCACTAAGGGCAGAGGTTGTCATACAGGTGGTTTTGGTCTCATGGCTTCAAACAGCATGTGGCATTGTTGGTGCCTGCATGATGGTGCACCATCTCAGAGCATAACAAACAGCGCTGTTTGTTAGCTGTTTATGATCCTAACCTCCCATGTCTACAGAGCTTTTCCCCATCATCCTGCCAGTTCCCACTTTTGTAACTTTGTAATGGGGCTGGAATTGTATTTGGAACAATTTTCTTTTGGGCAAAGAAGATTAAGAAGTTTTTTTGTTTGTTTTTTTTTTTTTTTTGTATTACTGACAGAGGTGGGACCATAAAAGAATATTTATTTTTAATTACATTTCCTAGGAAAATGAGACGGTGGTCCATCTCTGTGTTTCTGTGAAATGCTCTCTTTTTTTTTCAATCCATTTCAACCACATTGGGGGTAGAGGTATTAAATAAAAGAAGTTTCTACATGTTGTGTGACAAAAGCTGGCTGAAGGAGAGATATTGAAATGGGTGATCCTTGGGGACAGACAGTCACGGGAATAACTTAGGTCTGTTCTTAATCATAGCAGCCAGTTATAATGAACATATTGGCAAGAGTTCAGTGTAATCCACATTGTCACAAGCACAACCAAACAACTTGAATTATATTATTACGTAAAAAAGAGAGAACTGTGTTTGCTCAAATATCATATCCCAAATACAATCTCATTATTACTAATCAAGATTTTGTGTTCTTTGCTTTTATTAAGACATTAATCTGGATGAACCTCTCTCCTTTCTGTGGACATATACACCAGTTCTTCATGTCTTCATGTCTGTACTGTCTATCTGCTTATGACACGTTTGTGTCATGCTAAGAATATCACAGTATTCAGTGCTTAAGAGACCAGAGTACGGACACATCCCAGTGTTAAAAGGGTATGGATTAATTGAATCATAGTATGTAACTCTGTGTCACCTTCTCCCCTTTTTACCTGGGGGGGGACAAACAAAAGTGGGTGAGGAGAAAGCCACTGAGGACCCATTGGAGCCTTTCCTTTTACTTACACCAATAAGTACATTATCTGCTTTAGTACATTAGTACATTTAGTACATATTTAGCCTTTGTACATTATCTGCTATAGTTGCCTCATAGAGATGAGGATGTTGCTATTCTTGTCTTAGAGAATCACGGGCAAATGATTCCAGAGAACATGCACAGCTGTACTCTGCCTGCTTCTTCATACGGGGGGAAGACAGGGGAAGCGAGATTATTTTCAGTGGGGAAGCAGTGAGAGCAGTGATGCAATGTTGCTTTTATGTGAATACTACAAAAGAAATTATAAGTAGCTGCTGAAGTCTATATTAATGTCTTCAGCTTCAGACTTTACAAAGTTTAAAGAGCAGATTCAGCAGAGCCAGAAGGAGATAGAGTGACTCCATTTTCTTCCATTGTTCTTTTGTTCCATTTGTTAATAATGCCAGTTCACAGCTGTGCAATCACAGTTTCAATGCTTCTGACTCAGGTAAGCCATACAAAGAGATACCACTCACTACTGGTCACACTAGTGACTTCACAATCAAGTAGTCAAAGTAGCCTCACAATCAAACTCACTCAATGAGAGAAAATATAGACAACATGAGACTGGCTGGGCAAGCTTATACGAAAAGTGATTTGAAATGAAATTGTATCAAAGTGAAAAAAATGAATGAGTTGAAATAAGATGCTCTGCTACATTTTTAATGGATTCTGTTCTGTTTCTAAATTTTACATCAGTTTTTACATTTTCTTTTAACAGATGGAACTCTCATTAAATATTTTGACTGAGATGAAACTGAATTTCTGAGAGAAAAAGTAGTTCATCAGAAATATTTATACCCGATGGTTATGACAATTTGTTCCTAGTAGTTTTCAAGGTATTTTACAATCATCATTAAATATTGAAATATAATAGTGTTATACATTTGAAACTTCATTAACAGTAGTAGTATAATCCAGCTTACACAAACAATAGATCTAGTTCTCATGTGCCTTGACTTTATGAATTGTACAATCCAAAAATATTATAGAAAGACAATTCATACTGGCTTAATAGTGGTCCAAAAGCTGGTGTACAGGGTTGTCAAAGTTCCCCTGGGAAACCAATCTGTTATCCAGCTGCTGATTGCTGTATCTGGAAAGTAATGTTACAGGTATATAACGCTGATTACTTGGAAGTAATTGATTACAGATTACTTTTTCTTCGCTCGGTACAGCTGTTACCAAGCTGGCTACTATGACTAAGTACAATGACATTGCACACAATCAAGACAGGAGTGGTAAGATTGCCAAGAAGAGTAACAGAGTAATTAGAGTTGCTTTTTTACTTGAGAAGTGTGCAGATAACATCTTAGAACAACATTTTAAAAAATCATTTCACTTACTGTTCTCTATTCTGTCAAAGCTCCTGCAAGTAGTAGTCTGCCTTCTTCATCTCTACTATTCTGGTGCTTTGGTAGGATTGCTGTTATAAAACTGAGTAATTTAAGTACCCTGTTAGACAAGCATATCGCATGTATTCATTCTTTTTTTTATCTGCCCTAACTTATACAGTCATTTCAGTTATTTTTATCTCTCAGGAGTATCACATTTATTAATCCCTCAGGACAGGGTCTAGCCATATTGAAGAAGGGAGGTGTGTGATATGACACAGTGCAGCTTCTCCCCACTGAAATGATGTGTAACATGTGACACTCTACACAGCACTGACTAGGGAACCACAGTATCCTGAATCACCTCCACTGACCATTATGTCTCCTATATCCCTTCAATCTCAACTTTTCTCTCCCTAACATGCCTTAGTAGATGTCTGTATATGTGATCTCTGACCTGAGAAAGCTTTTTTGTGGGGAGATCTTGTGCTAAATGAACAAAAGATGGCCTGATCTTAATTTATGTGAATTATCATAATAAGTTATGAGTAAAGATTTTCCTTGCTAACTCCTTGTTCTGATGAAATTGCTCACTGAAAAAGACAAGTCAGACAGGCCAAGGACGTGTCAGTTCTATCGATTTTGGCTCGCTGATTTCTGAATGATTGGTTCCTATCACCCATGGAAATCTCTTTCCATTATCAATACTAATGTATTACATAAAAGAAAAAGACAGCAACATAAGATTATTAACACTGAAATGGACAGACCAAACTATGCAGCATAAGCTGGGTCTATATTATATATAGATTTAGAGAAGAGTCTACTCGGAGCTTACTTTATATAAAGGCTCAAAGAAGCTTTTTTTCTAATGCTGTTCAACAGCATCAATTCACCAGGACCTCTGCCTAGCCTTCATTCTTATTCCAGAACTATATCAGAACTGTTTTTGCAAAAGAACCTATAATCCTATGCTGGAAAAACTGTACGGATCAAGAACCCTACCACCTTGATGTCTCTTCTGTGTCTCCAGAAAGGAACCTGCCCACACTCAGTATGTTCACTGGGACTCTAACATAAGGCATGTAAATCTGACTCATATCCTACCTGGCTGGTGAAAGGTATATTATACAGTATATTATATAGTAGTATATTTGAGCTTAATGTACAACATAATTCCTGAATAACTTTGATAACTTTATTAAGGCAACTCTTATATTGAAAAGAAACACAATTTAACTGCTTATATATCACCTTAAAAAATGAAGCAAAATGAAGTTCCTACTAGTAATGGCAGTTAACTTTAGAAAACAAGAAATACAGAAATAAACATTAAAAAATGTTTTAGTATTTCTGAAGTAGAGGAAAGGGAGAAATTCATTGTTATTTTTCAGATTTCTAAAATGCCATCTTAATTAACATACAGTAACTAATACTGTTTTTCAGTACATTACAAGCTAGCTTTTTTTTCTGGTGTTTCATTTATTTTTTTTATTTTTGTAAAGTGAATTCTTTTAAAAGACATTTATTTAAAAATAGGCAGGAATTGTGTAAATAAATTCAGGTTTGGCACATGGATAATGTATTCTTTTTAACAAAGGAAGTACTTGAAAAGAAGCCTTTATTGCACCTTGCATCAGATGCAGAAGAATCTTGCTTTTTTCATAGGCTTATTCCTTTTAATATATGCTCATTTAGATGGACTACACTTTCCTTCGGTGCATTATAAAGCATACATGGTAATAGAAGTTGGCAAGATAGCGTAAACATATTTTTCTTAATGTTAACTATGAATTGGTAGCAAATTCATGCTGTAAAACTTTTTCTTGTGACTTCATGCTAGATAGTGCTATAAAAAGACATGTCTGTGAATGTGCTATTTGTTTTGCATTTCATTCTGCATGATAGATTCAGTTGAAGTCTGCTGTAATGGTGTGTTAAAAAAAAATGAAATAAATGTCAATAACAGTTTATCACAGAATGCAATGATTGCTAGAGAAAAAAGCAACGTGCAGATTGTACAGATAATACAGACAGTAATAGGTACAGGGTTTGGACACAGATAGTGGTTAATAGTTTTGACATTGTTTTCATTAATCACTGATAGCAAAACCAGTTCCTTGCTGTACTGACACATATGAAGATAGGTAAGTGTTATGAGGTTCACTGTATTTAGGAATAGAAATTTAGTGAAGGGTAGACAAAGTTAGTATATGATATGATACCCATGCATTAAGATACTAAGCAAGTAATATTGATAAATAATGTCCGTGAGTTGCAATACCTGATTGATTAGAGTTAATAGTATCTTTTTAGAAAAGTACTTCAGGAAGGGGAATGAAACAGCATAACAAGAAATAATAATTTTGTGGAGTTAAGGCAGAGGTCACTAATAATATGGCTAAGGACCAGTCCAGTGACAGCCAAAATGTGAGAGCCTGGAACAAAAAGGTGATGATAACTTCTCCAACTGACACTATAGCCGCTGTTCTTCAGGACTTTCAAGGCAGAGCTATATTTTTTTTTTTTCATTTGTACGAAGATTCTGTTTCCTTTGATGGGCCTTCCTTACCTGTGAACCTCATGCGTTGAGTGTTGCAACTGACTATAGGTATCACTTAGGAAATTAGAGATTGTTGGGATGGGAGTGCTTAGAAGACTGATAAATCAATTTTAGTCTTTAAAATAAAGCTAACTAGACTGGCATTCATTAATGACATACTACATGCTTATAACTCTCACATATTATTTATAATTATCACTACTTATTCCAAAGAGTCAGTTCACAGTAATCACATCCTTTATTAACTGTGAGTATTGCATAGCTAATGGCTACAGCCCTTTATAAATCTTAGCTATCAAGGTAGTCAGCCTTCAGAGCTTGTTGATAAAAGAAGCTGGAAATGCAGTAGCTGTTGGCTTTTTTCCCTCTCCTCCCAGCTCCTCAGATTTGGTGTCTTTTCCTTTTGTTGAGTTTCTAGAGAATTGCTAACCCTTGGCCTCCCCTCCCTCTAGACTATGCACTCTTCAATGCTGAGGCAGGATTATTTTCCCAGGCCACGGCATGTGCCTTCTGTTGCTCTACTCTTTTTTAACTTTGCTTAGCTGCTGCTCCTTTTCTAAAAGCAAAACCTGTCTTCATCCAGCTCTCAAGGCTGTGTTTCTTCAGTGATCAGTAATTGACCGTCAGTGAATTGTTTATCATTCCGGGGCCTCTGCTTTCAACCTGTGCTCATATTTTCAAGGCCTTTGCTGTTGTCCCATGATAAAATTGTACATCATAAGAAGAGGCAGCAGATACCAAGCTCTGGTTCACACAGCAAGTTCTCATAACTAGTTGATGACAAGCCTAATAGGCCATGACTAGGGCCTTGCACAAAAGGTACAGTTAACATGAGGTCTCTGTCCCACAACAAAGAATGGAAATTCTATTTTTACTGTACCACTGGTTACAAAAATGTTTATGCAATTATAATATATTAGTGTGCTTAATGTTTAAGTTCAAAACAAGGTGGTGTTAAAGTCTGTTTAAAGTACTTCTACTTTTACAGGTGCAAAAGGCCTCTGCTTCAGCTACGCATTTAAATTTTCCAAGTACCATCCATTTACTACTGGCAATGTCTGCAGCAGTTCCTTAGGAAGCATAATGTAAGTTCTTTGTAAGGATACTTTTTACAATCAGAAGATCTTTGGATACTTAAATACACAGCTGTGATTCAAACTGTCCATTCTGCAGCCATCCAACCCAGCTCATTTTGGCCAGGGAATTCCCTGAGCACTTGAAATTCTTTGCAGTGCTGATGCCTAGAATTGCACTGATGGAGCAGCTTGAGGTCGAGGTTCTGCATAAACCACACGAGTGTTTAAACAATAGTCAGTCAGATTAGTCTATTCAAAGGCCTGATCCATTAGGAGTGCAAACTTGCTGTTACATTGGTACAGTCCTGTTTGAAATCATGGACCTAATGCCTTAACTATTCATATTGTATATATATTAACTTAAATGTATAATCTGTTCTGGAATAAACTGAATAATATAACCTGCTTAATATCTTAGTGCATGGGTGTGTTATTATGATTTCCATGAAATATGAGCAGGAAATATATCAACTAGTTGTGCTTTAATACTTCTTTGATAAATGAAGTATTATATGAAATCATATTATTCATAGGATCTGTTTACATACAGGGTTATATCATGTGTTCTAGCTGCAATCTAAAGTCACTGAACCTTTTATGATAAGGAGAATGACTATACTATTTCTTATGGAAGAAGCTGTTTAGTTACATCACCATGCAGTGCATCCAAACAATGAACATTTAATATGAATGTGTCTAGCAAAAGACTGCATATTATCAAAGGAGACTTTTACTTCCACTACTAGCTTTGACTATAATTTGAAAGAAAGACATGATTCATTCCTTTCAGAATTATGTCAGCATTCTGATTCTTGTTATTTAAGGGGAAAAAAGAAACAAGGAGAGAAAAACAACAGTCAAACAGTAGAAAGCATTCCAGAAGCAAATGTCATACAGAAATGCAATACAATAATGAAAGCACTTTGTAAAATGTACCACCACAGGAAGAAGGAAATAGCTTTTATGTTTACAGTGTTTATGTATTTCTGTTTGCATCTAGTCTCCAGTAATATCTCCAGTAATATATTTCTCCAAAGCCTCAGTTTATATGCTCTGCTTTTTCATCTGGTGACAAGCTATATGCTTTCTCGGAATCCTGTCTCACTTATGGAGATTTGACATCTGTAGATGATGTAATAGCAATCTGAATACTTTGTTACAAAATATGCTCTCTTTCCATGGAGGGAAAGAATGCATTTCTTTTAGCCATAGTTTACTAATTTCCATCTAATTTCTGCATATACTTTCACAGATTACAGGTATTACTGATTAATACTCAAGGCTGAATGAAGTCCACATACAGCCATAAAATCAAAAAATATCTAACATTTTAGATTTTCCTTCTGAGGCTTCAAAGCAATCTGAGATTTCCCTCATGCTTGAGGCTGTTCCCTCATGTTGTCATTATGTGCAACTGATGAACTTTGGAGAGAAATTCAAGACATGAAATAACATATTAAATTATAATATCACAATAATTCTCTTAGTAGTTTATTGCGAAACTGAAGTAATGAAACCTGTCTTCTTAAAGATTCATACCTCAGAACTGGTGTCTTACTCTGGTCCTTTGAAATCTACTAAATGGTGAGTCCATTCACAGTTTTCCCCTGTGGAGGGATCCCGTGATCAAGCTCACTCCCCTGCTCTGGGTTATTCTGCAGTATACATATAGCTTAATAAACTTTTTCTCCTCTAATGTGGCCATCTATTTTAAAATAAACATATGATAATCTAATATTCTTGAAACTTCTTGTCCTCTGTCCATTAGGACAAAAGTTATTTTAATCATATTAATTAATCATATTACATTCCATCAGAACTGTGTCAACATAGATTGAATTCAATGTAGTTATGCCATTTTTGCACCAGCTAAGGGTTTGTCTTGGTCTTCCATAGTATGTTGCATTCAATACTGTGCAAACACACCATGTGATATATACATATGGTGAGTTTTTCAAACTAAAAGTGGTGGTTTCACTAAAGTATACTCAAAAAAACTGGTTACATGGTAGACTATGCTGATCTAATATCCTACTATCACTGAACAAAGTAACCTTTTTCTTCATGGTATCCCTCTACCTTTCTTGTTCCCTTGTAACCGCCATTTATGTTGTACTAAAACTGGAGCACAACAGATCTCTTCCATGAACTAGTTTAAACTAATACATTCTCCTCCCTCTCCCCCCAGGATGGATAGTATTCTTCTGAGTCAATGAGTTACTAGCAATGGTATAAAGAAGAGAAAGAAAATGTACTGTCATAACTCGGGCCAGAGGAAGGAAGGAGTAGAGGACAGGGTAGCAATAGGGATCAAGACCTCTTTGATAGGAGACTGGCTCAACCATCCTTGTCACTTCAGCCTCAAGTTGAAAGCTCAAATGTCATCTTTAACTCACTGTATCCTGTTTAATAAAGAAAAACATCTGATGACATTCCCATTTAGTGAGTTTTCATTTACAGGTGCACATTAAAACAACTGTTAACCCCTACACAACCTGGCATCCACAACTGACTTGAAACACTCTCACAATTGAAACAGAAGACACTCCTTTGCATATTCCACTGGTATCTGGATATTTTATTACTCAACTGTCACGGTGTTTTGGGTTATGACATTCCACTGGTATCTGGATATTTTATTACTCATCTGTCACAGTGTTTTGGGTTATGACACAGAAGGTATTATTTGAAAACGATGCAAGTATTTTGGGTATTATTTGGGGTATCTCATTATTATAGATTAGGCTAAATTTCATATTCAACTTAATGTCTCTGACTGTATGGGCATTTTAATTAACAATCCTTAAGTAAAATGAATAAATATTCTTTAGGTCCAGGTTGAAAAATATGCTCCCATGCTCTAAGGCCTAGGTTATTTTATAATGAGGAATGACTAAATCCTTCCCTAGTAGCTGCTACTGTTTTCAGTTTTGTTCTGAAGAAGCTAATTCTAGATGATCAGGATGATCGGTTTCATGAAGCACTTTCTATGTGAGGAGAAACTAAGAGATTCCATACATGAGGAAAAGAGTTGGCTGAAAGGAAATATCTGAAAAATCATGAATGGATGGAAAGAAACTATCGTTTGTAAAACCACGAATGAATGCAGACAGTTTAGATTAACTTTAATCTGGACAAGTCGTACAGTCTTTATATTCTTGTCTGGGAAAATTTATGATGAAAAAGTAGAGTTTCATTGATACATTTCAATCTATGTTTATATACGTAATCGTGTACAGTTTTTTATTAAAACACCAGAGCTAATAAATCTGTTTTCTGGATTGCTAGAAATGCAAACTGCAGCTATACCAAAAGCAACTAGAAATGCAGAATTAGAAATATATTCAGGTCTTCCTATGACACAACCGTGAAACCATTTTTTCCTCAGTTTCTTCTGACTTGCAAATCTGAAGCAAATATACTGATTTTTTTACTTCAGGGAAAAAAAAAAAAAATCCAAATCTTCCAGTCAAACACTTCAATTTGGGAGAGAGAAGCATTTGCTATCACAGAATTTGTCACTTGTCATTGTCCCACCATCTTCTCCCTCACATTTAGAGGTATTCTGGTGATTTGAAAAACAGGTAACATTTTGTATTTTCATAATGAGCCCATTACAGTATATACTCCTTAACATTTTTTAAAATATAATTTTACTGTAGTAATCCAAAATATTTCAGTTGTAAAGCAGTTAAAATATCTTATATGATCTCATGAACCTGTGGTTTAGTGATCAATTGGTAAGCTCTTGATTAGCAGCTATTGAAGTTTTTAAAAGTCTATCACTTCCCAGAAGTCTTTGACTGGCTTTCCAGGTCCTTGAAGACAAATGAGAATCTCAAACTAATCAAAAGCAATAAATCATAGAGCTTTCTGCTGATTGGGAATCATGTCTTCTACTTTTCAGGTTGGTTGTCAGCTAATATCCTACTGAAACCTCTAATGGCTCTCAAGGGGGTTTCTATAAAAACTGTTGAAGAAAAAAATTGTTCTGCTGAGGAAAAAAAAAAAGAAAATAAATTGTTGGTAAGAAATCAGTAAGAAAATTATATTTTATGCTTACATGTATCTATGCACAAATTAGAATAATTTTGGTTTTTTTGTTAATACTAATTAATTGAATTACAGCTACTAATTGAAATTAAAATTATTTATTTTACGTTAAAACAGATTTCAGGCTTTTATATGGCCAGACACTATGTAATCTGCTGAAGTGAATGCAAGTTAAAGCCCCAGACATAACCATATTCCAGTATTTAAATATGTATGAAAGATTAGGTGCAGCTTTTAAGGATTTCCTGGTATTACTTAAATTCCAGACAGTGTCTGACTTGCTGAGTTTTTCACGTACAATAAACCTGTCGTATTGATAGACAAACAAACGGAATGTGTTACAAATCAGGTGTTAATCTTTAGCAGAAGATATGGATGAGATAGATATGCTTTGCTGTTTATGAATAATGTATTATTAAATGATGGTTTTCAAATGTCTATTGTTTGAAATATGTCAAGGAAATTTTTAGATGTAAAAGTGAATCTTTGGAAAGCAGCTGATTAATAGTTCAGGTTTCTATAAGGAACACGAATATAAATAATATGCATTAATTATTTTTACATATTGAAAAGTATGAAGAGGACTGAGTTTTCATAGACTATCTGTTTAGATCTGTACTGCTCAGATGCTGAATCCTGCATCATATAATACAGTTTAAAATGCATAGACCTATGACCTTCTCCCACTCACCTCTCTCTCAAATAGAATGGTGTTCACCTCTGGCTGGCTGTGCCATTGATCTGAGGGGAGGAGGGGGAGAGAGCATATAATATTCTAAAAGAAAGGTGTAATTTGAAGGTTGAAAACATTTTTGATACAGACAAAGCCAGATAACATTATATTAACAAAATTAATGAGGGTGAAGACAAGTAGGAAAAATAAGTACAGAGTACTTTAATGTTTTATTTTAGCTGTTACATAGACATAGTTTAGCTATTATACAATTAAAACCTGAGAGTCACATTGGCATCTTGTCTTGATCTTTCACCCCACTTTTGCAACTCCACTCACTTTATACTGACTGTCCCTAAGTTAAAAGAGTATCAACTGAAAGACAAAACATGCAATAAGAAAACGGACATACTGCAACATCCAGTGAACATTGGGAGGGAAATTATAAACTTACATGACATATTTGTTTTTCTTCAGACACAACAATCTTCAGAGTTGTTCTCGTAACTCTAAAGCATCTTTGAGGATCTACACCAGACTTGTTCACATCAAGTTTCTATAAAATTTAAGTTTTCATTGGTTAAAATTTTTCTACAGCTGCTTCATAGGATTTTATTTTATGGTGTACTTTAATTCATAACTTTGTTTTTCTGGGGTGAAAATATGGAAGATTCTATGGGAAAGAACAAATTGGCAGAAATACTTGGAAAAAAAGAAGACCTCTACCTTAAGAAGTTTTATAGAAAACTAGTTAACTATATAATCATATTAATCCTGTCAGTGCTTTCTTTTTATTTCATTTATTATTGTTTTATTATTACTGTGATGATTATTATGATTATTACTTATGATGGGTACGATTAAAAAAATTGTTTTGTTCGTTTGATGCATTCAGTTTGGGTCAGATGCGTTGTTATCTCAACCCTTCAAGCCCCACGTTGGGCACCAAAAAGGACTGTTGTGGTTTAACTTGGCAGGCAGCCAAATAACACGCAGCTGCTCGCTCACTCCCCCCTGCCCCCGCCCAGTGGGACAGGGAGACAATCAGAAGGGTAAGAGTGAGAAAAATTCGGGGGTTGAGATAAAGACAGTTTAATAGAACAGAAAAGGGAAAATAATAATGATAATGATAAAATATACAAAATGAGTGATGCACAATGCAATTGCTCACCACCCGCGCTGACCGATAACCAAGTAGCGATCGGTACTTCCTGGATCACGCCTACCATTCATATACTGAGCATGACGTCACATGGTATGGAACACCTCGTTGTGCAGCTGGGCTAGCTGTCCCGATTATGTTCCCTCCATCCTCTATTTAGTAGTATAAGAGCTGTCCTTGGCAGGGTACTCAGCAACAACTGTGTGTTATCAACATTCTCCTCATACTAAATCCAAAACACAGCACTAGGAAGAAATTTAACCCTATCCCAGCTGAAACCAGAACAAGTATTCATTTTCAGGTCTCTTCTGACTTCAAGAATTTGAGACTGTTTTTCTTTCTAATTGCATGTGGACATTGTCACAGACGTTTTTGTCTCCATTCTATCTCTTGCACCATTTTGTATTCTCAGTAAGGAAAATAGATTACCCTCCTTTGACCTGTTAGCATCGAAGGCTTTATATTTCCTATCAAGTTATAAGATATCTTTAGGTTGGCTGCTAGATATGTTGATATTTTTAAACTGCATGTGACTCTGTCAATGCATGTTCTACCTATGAGATATTAAACTGTTTGTCTCCTAGTTACATTTTGTGGTTCCATGTATCTGTTAATTTGTTTATTCAGATTTTTTTAAAGACCCATATCATTTCAGAGGACTTATTCAGGGTTATAATAAAATAGGCAAAAAGGACTTGAAGTTCTAAACAAATTTTTGTCTGTACAGAGAAAACTTTTCTTTCATCTAAATTTGTTCAGTTAATAGCAGGCAGTGGTCACAACCATTAAAATCAGGAAAGCTTTTTCCAATATATGAATAGAAAGAAGGTGTCATAAGAAGAGATCCAAAAGGCCAGGAAAATGATACATATTTTAATAAATTTGCTAACCTACATGTGCTTCCTTTATTATAAATCAAGTAGTTATCACTGGAAAACAAGTTTAGATATATCTTTTCTTTTCCTAATGTGTCTGAAACATTGTGTTTTATTTATCGAACTGCTGTTTTGCCTATTTATAGTTGAATTCCAATTTCCTTTTAAATGAAAATGACAAAAATAATGAGTAACATTGAACCATCATTTAGGTATAATCGAGATCTTCATTCCTTAATTGCAAACAAAATTAAAGTTCAGAAGTATCTGCATAAATGCATATTAAGTTACATAATTGCTTAAAAAAACAAGTATAAAGCATAAAGTTGGTAACAACTTGTGTCAGCTAGTGAGAAACAGGATTTCTTTGGGAAATACCTAAATTACAAAGCAAAACTTTAAAATTTATTATTTAAATCAAGATTCACTGCTTCCTTACTTAAGTCAATCCACTCCACAATGAGACACCTCCAGAGAAATTTAAAAAATCTTGCCCAATAAGCTGTTGCAACCAGTAGCTTTAGGATCAGAAGTGAGTTCCATGAATTTCTATTCATAAATAAAAGATCAGTAAAGCTCTCTGTTGAGAATTTATATTAAGGGACAAAGGAGGAAAAAAAATGTCTTTGTGGCTGTTTTGTTTCCTTTTTTTATTACCCTGAGCAGATACTTTAGTGACATTGGGCACAGGAGGAATTGTAAAGATTTCTGGGACATGGCCTGCCTCGCCTGTCATGCCTGACACACACAATTCATCTCCCCAAAATTGCAATCAGAAACAGATTTCATTGCTGTAAATCTGCACATTTTCCTTGAGAATACCTGTGAAAACATTAAAGACATAGTGAGTTACACTGAAGTCACTACACATTTACTTGGATTAACACTTACAAATTTAAGGATTTAGCAAGAAAAAGAAATAAATGAGAACTTAAAAGAGATTCAGCACTTATTCCATTCTTACTCAAAGTATATGAATAAGCAATAGATTATTTAAAAACATACCAAATAAAGTACGTTGTTAAATACTCTGCAGCAGTGAAGTACTTTACCATATGAAAGTATTAAGACAAACAGTAAATTAAAGGTATTAAGTCTCTTTACAACATAACAGGGCAAAAATAATATTTGTATATACATGGTAGACAAAATATTGTAACCTTACTGGAAGGTTGTGATTTAGAATGGTAGAAATGTTGTACAGGAAGCAGGAAGGTGTTCCTTTTCATCCCAGAACTTGATAATATGCAAGATAATGTTTAGTGGAATTGAAGATTTTCTTGAAACATTATGTACAGGATGCTAGCAGAGACAAGCTTAAATTAGGTATAGTTGGAGGTTATACCTCAATTTCTTATGGGTACATTTCCTTCCACCAAGTATATTAAAAGAAAGCTATGACACACACACACAAATGTTGTCCATAATATCTGACTTTTAAGCTTTTTTCACTGTCTTAATTTTTGTCCTTTAAAACTGTGGTCAGAAAACAGACCACTTAGAATTTTTCAAGAAGGAAAAAAAAGAAAGCATTTATTTGATGTACTTTCAAAAAAAAAAAAAAAACCCACACCCCACTTTCACAATTACACTCATTCAGCTTTGACAAAGTCCGCTTACTTAGTTTTTCTTTAACCATGAGTGAACAGTCCTAATAAAAGTATTTCTGTTAGAAACGAAAATGAGAGAAAATATATGTTCACACTCCTAGTCTGTAACTGTCTGGCAAATGAAAATCTAAAACACTGAATCTCCTGCTAAGACTGAGGAAAGAATTCCAAATGTCAGCATGCTACAGATGAACTATTATTAGACAAGAAATACCCATGATGCCAAAACGTACCTAAAAAATGTAGTGCTCATGCTACAGTGCTTATGTCTATAAATCAGATATATTCAATTTGACTGAATTTTATTATGATGACATTTTGATACTATGGAAAAAGAGACACTATTCTTTTTTAAATTTATATTATATGTAAATTCATGAGAAGCTGATTTTTTTTTTTTTTTAAAGAAATAAGAAAGCAAGAAGAAAACCCTCAAGACATTAAGTTAAAGAGGTCTGTTTTGAGGTAGAAAGAATTGTAGATATAGTATGTTACAAGGACTGTTAATCGACTTAGTTATTTTTTTCTGCCAAAAGGAGTTCTAGATGAGATGAAATTGCAAATGCTAAATCCTGTCTTATTACACCTAAAGTTAATAGCAACAGCTTCAAAGTCATATACACAGTAATGTGTCTGATCTGTAAGGATTAAAATGGTTGGATAAATTAAGTGATGATGCAAGCCTCTATATGCCACAAAACTTACACATCCACTTATAGTCATATCTTTACAATTTCCTGAAGATGAAGTAAAGAGAAGAAGACACTTGTCATCTCAGTGCAAAGAATAAAGTTCACCTTGTGCAAAAGGGCAGTGCAACTACTTTTCTTTTTCCATTCTCAAGGTGAAGAAAAGAGAAGAACAAACGTTAAGTAGGGAAATGGTAGGAGCACATGGGAAATACTAACTTGCTGAAGTCCTTTCTGATCTGTTCTGGATCTTTGAATATCCCTTCACATACCTGTTTATAATTGCTTACTCTAGAGAATGCTTCATTATTAAGGATTAACCACTCAATATGTATGAAAGAACATAGAAGCTAAATGTTACTTGCAAAAACATACCTCAGTTAGATAGCTTCATAAAAACTTGTGCTAAGCATCTTAGCTTTGGGAAGATTAACCAAAACTCAAAGCTTTCTGAGCTTCATTCATCCCTAATTACAGGATGAAGATTCTACATCATCTGGTTTAGACAGGTTCTGCAGCAAGTTTCATTTCATTAACACAGTGAAAAAGAGGGAAGTACTGAAGCTAATTTATATGAAAACATTTTTTCTAAAGAATAACAAAGTTAAGCAAAATAAAAAAAGAACTGCTAACCACTCAAATAACTTAATCTTCTCATTTGCAACTGTCTTAAATCTGAGCCATAGCAAATACATGTTTGCAAAGACAGTCACCTGGACAGTACTTATAAAATCACAGCAACTATGGAAAGTGCAATGTAAACGAAAGCTCCTGTTTACTGAGACCCCAGAGGAATTGTGCAGTCTTGCCTTAGATTGCCATATCTTGCTGCTAGTGCATGTTTTGAATTGTTTGCCATCTACACTTCTGAGAGATCCGCATAGACAGTATGGTCAGCAGTGTTCATATTACTTAGAAAGATCTTGCTAAGGATAATAACAAGGTCTTCCTAAAGATCTAGAATAGAGAACTTTCCTGAGAATTTGACATTTCCTGAACACATTATTCTTTTGTTCGAGGTAGGTAGTTAAGCAACAAAAGTGTGGAAACCTTCCTAATACAAGTCCAGAGTGTTCCAAGGGACATGCTGGGGTTACCTGTTCAACCAGCATAGACCAATATAAAGTCTTAGCAAAAGGAACATTTATATGATCTTAACAGTTCATCTGTCAAGCAACCTGAGTAACGGAAGAGTTTGTGTCTCACCAGATTCAGCTTTGCAAAGGTAAAATCTCAAATATAACCAGACAGAGTGTTCCTATCACACAGCCAACTTTTCTCCCTCCCTTGCGTTAGTTAACATTTGCCTAGTTGAGAAGAGATGCTAACAAAAGTGTGTAACATATTGCTACTATGAAAAATAAAAAGATAAATGGAAAAATAAAAAATTCTTTAAGAATTGCTTAGCTTAAACAGGCTTCTCTGAACTCAGTGAGTAAAAAGAAGTTAGGAAAAGTGTTCTTAAATGGGGTATATGCTTTATAGATTCAGTGTGTCTGTGCTAGTATTAAGGATTCTCCACTAACCGTACAAGAATGGAAATACTTGTATAGAAATAGAGTATCAGCAAGATTCTAAATACAAAGTGTCTTTCCTACCTAATTTCCAAAGACAGCAATATAATTAGATACCGTTCCTACAGATTTTTGTGTTCTGGTACAATAATAATATTTATCAGACAATCTGTGTCTCTTCATAGAATCATGGAATCATAGAATTGTTTATCCTACCAATTCTCTAATAAACCTGAACAAACCTGAACCTGAGAAACCTCACAAACAAGCAAGAAAAATAAAAGAAATATTTTGAGAATTTTATATTCCAGTCTACACAGACACAGTAAATGTTTTTAAACTGCACTCAAATCTCTAGCTTTGAAGGATTAAATAGTGGCCTTTTTTAATAAATAAGTATTGAAAAATCCTACTCCTTCTTTAGATATAGGAATATAGTAGTGTATAAGGAAAAGAACTTCCTGGAATATTGAGTTGAATTTCTTTGTCTCTTTTCATCTCATTAATGCAAGCTCTAGTTTAAAACTGCTTAAGGATATACTTCCCCGCCCCTCCCCCACCCCATTATTCATCTATAATTGAGGTGTTATTTCTTATTGCTCTGTAATTGAGGTTTTATTTCTTATTGCTGAGGCCAGCAAGTAAAGATCTTGGAAAAGGACCAAAAGATATTGTGAAGCACAGTATAATCCACTGAAAGCTGCTCGTTCTCTGTGAATGGAGAAGCAAAGTCCAGTTACGTCTTCCTTACTTTCATATGGAAAAGACCAATGGGGACAGGACATAGAGAAAAAAACAAATTCAAAAGGAAGTGTAAAACTGAACTATTAGGAAACATCATTAAAATCAAGGAAATACAATAAGTTCAATAGTCTCTATAGCATCAGGCTTGTAAGAAACAAAGCACAATAAATAGCAATAACACTAACCACCTTCCAACATCATTCTTAGAACTCTATAGAGTAGGTTGGAATGTTTCTTTCAAAACATTTTTTAAAAATCAAAAATTACTTCTAAAAATAAATCTGTGTTTTCTCTTTTTTTAATTAATTAAATTTCTGAGAAAAAATAGAAAAATACATTGAAAAATGAATTTTTATATTTAGCTTTTTTGCAAATTCTCTTTTCAGGATATCAGAAATAGTCTTTCCACTGTTTGAAAACAAATTTCAGAAAAGAGTCTTAATCTAAATTCTAGGTAACTTTGAACCTTCCTGAACATTATC
>NW_009199580.1:1351-6671 GCF_000690835.1 Fulmarus glacialis | reverse complement strand
CTGAAGACTACTGAGGAAACTACAAACACCATTTTGGCCCTTAGTGTCATATTTTTGAAAAAAAGCTTTTGATACTAATTGTCTTAGTTGTGAAGTGATGAGTTTCAGACTTTGGCCATGGTGTTCAAAGATATTGCACATCTTCAGAAAAAGTTTGTATAAATTTTTTTGTTAAAATATTTTAACTGAAAAATTTGAAAACTGAAAACAGTTTGAATATGTGAAAAAAATGCAAGGATTATCTTTTATTTGAAAATTATTTTCATACTAAACCAGAAAACCCAGAAAACTAACTAAAAAAATCACTTGAAACAATTTGTGGTTTGTTTGTTTGTTTGTTTGTTTTATTTTACTTCCCGTCTCTATTCACCTTCACCTCTTTCTACCTGTTAATCTATCCCTATCTATCTGAATCAATTTTAGACTAAAAAATAAGTCAAATATTATTTATTTGATAAATCTTAGAATTTCCTATTGGAAACATCAGGAAAAAACCCTTACTTTTCTGAGAAAAATATCATTAAGAAGCAGTAGATTAAATCCATTGCTTCCAGTTGTAACAGTGGTTAGTATTTCTGAGGAAAAGTTTTTAATGTATCAGTTTGAAAGATGCCTGACAGTCAAGCAGCTAAGATCATCAAGTATTCATGACCCAAAATTGCATGGTCTTAACTGAAGATCATAGTTATACGTAGTAGTCGTTTATTTACATGTAAATAAATAGCTATTTTTAGATTGTTAGATTACTTATATCTAGCAATTGCTCATATAACACAGACCTGTATTCTTCCAACCTTGGCTTTCTTAATTCAAGAAACCCATTTGAGTATAATTTTTTATTTCAAAATTCTTTGTCCTGCTTTGTTAGTTTCGTTTCAGCTACAGAAATGTGTTCTTGCTTTGCTTTGCTCTCTAAGTTATGTCTTTCAAAGACAGGCTGTATATGCTTTGCTGACATTTCTATTGCAGCAATGTCATTGTAATAAGTTTTTTAAGGAAGTTAGGTATTCTAATATGATTTTTCTTTATCTAGCTGTTACCAGAACCTATGTCTTCCCCCTCCTCAAGACCGATTACCTAACATTTGAGAGGGCTTTAAATAGCTCTGAGTGATTACTGAAAAGTACAGTTTGTAATCCTTAAGCGTGTGTTTGTTTATGATGTGTGTATTTTTGTATGTGTATTATTTATTTAAAGCATGTTTGTTTGTTTTTTTTTTCAAAAGTTAAAACAGCTCTCTAGTTTTAGAGAGCTAAAGATTAATCACAAGGAAACAATCAAGATTTTGAGTTGAGTGATTGATGACAAATATAGTTTTCAGAGGTTCCTTCATTTGTAGAAATGTGATTACTTTAAGAAAATACAAACAGTTAAACCACAAAACCAGTATTTCAGTTCACCTTTTTTGAATAATAAAATACTACAACAAAGGCAATGATTACTTCAAAATTAATGAAAATTTAAATCAATGTAATAAAATCACTAAGCTAGTCTCATTTAAGTATTAGATCAGGATATTAGTAATATTAACCAAACATCTAGGAAATTCTTAGGATGTGTTTCACAAAATTGCAATCACTTTTGATGTAAAACCCAACTAAAAATTTTTGCTGTTGTTGGTTTTCTCTAAATCAACCAAATACAGTTACACTTCTCACCACAAAGAGCAAATTATTAGCTAATGCTTCTGACTTAACTGCAATACCAATTATAAAGATTCACATGGAGATTTAAAATTCTATTTCCAATTATAGTATAGACTTCCACAGAATTCCTTTGTTGAGTACAAATTTGGCATAGGTTAGTTACACCACAAATCAAACTAGGACATTATACATGAGAGTCTCCAGATTCAAGATTTTCAAAGATAAAACTCTGGGCACACTGGAGAAAAAAATTAAGAAATAGTATTTTATTATTGCATGGAAATACTTATAGAGAAAAAAAAAATGGACATTGGGGAATCTTTGTGAAACACATATCTATATCGATAGATAGGTAGATTTAGAAATTAACATTGGGTTTTACTGATAGTGTATAAATGAGTATTTTTCTATACACAATGCCAATTTATTAAACAATACATAATTTATTAAACAATTTAAACAGTTTCACACACTATTTAATCTACTGTTAAACATTTGGTCTCAAACCTTTTGGTTATATCCTGTACGTATATATATTAAAATCCACTTTAAATTTTAATTTGTGTAAGTACACAACAAACTTTTATGAAAGCACACAAATTTTCTTTTTTTTTTAACAAACCAAACCCTTTTTTTTCCAGGGGACTCAGAGAAGCAGACTATCAGATTATAACTTCTTAGTAAGTTCTTAGTATCATAGCTAGTAACGGGCAGAAAAGTTTGAATGTTCGTCTGGAATTAAGTAACGTATATTAGCAGCAAAAGACAAACTAGCGTGGTTTTTTTGGGAATGTCCTGATTCCAAGCAGCTTCATAAAACACTTAAATGCATGGATGCAGTAAATGAATGATCATTTCCTGGTCATTAGCCATTTACATTCTGTTATGTGTCATCAATAAAATATGACTGTCAAATAAATATCCATCATGCTCCCTAATATTTAGTCTCTAACAGTAGCAGCAAGTGATAAGACTGCTCAGTAGCTAAAGGATTAAAAGTCCAGCCCAAAGTGAATGGGGAAGTTTTCATTTCATGGATAAATTTTGATGAAAATAGCTGGGTTTGCTTTAGATTTCAGATTCAATCAACCAAAGATCTGCTAACAAAATCTTGTTGCAGTCAGTGGCAGGGTAAAGACGTGATCCCAAAAGCTTAGATATTTTTAGCCAATAAATTATATTACCTTTCTTTAAAAATCCTGTTCATAATGAAGGCATAAGTACATAAGTGTTTATGTATATGCTAATAAATATATATATTGTGGCACTTCTGATACTTAGGAAAAGTGTTTTAAGTTGACTTTGAAGAACATGCATTAAGTGGCAGCACAAATTTGGAGTGCATGTGAATTTTACAGCAATGCTCTCCACCCAATTCCTCATCTAGATTATCAAAACAAATTACTCACAGAGTTACTTAAAAGGTCTCAAGGATATAATTTCCAGCTTTTCTACTGCTCTGTAGAGTTCTTTAATAAAGAGATAATATAATAATGATAATATGTAATCTCAGTGCTTAAGGCAGCTATGATTTGTGCTTCAGTTAACAATCACATCTTTGTTAAGGTCCATTAAATGTTTTTACCCTCTATTACAACCCAAAGAAAGTTAATTTTGGATCATAAAAAAGTGCACAGTTAAATTTGTGCCACGCTACAAACTATTAAGGAAAAGTAATTAGGCATCAACTTGCTTTATTGCATCTTTCTTCTTCTCTTCTTAATATTAACGATATACTCATTGTCCTTAAATCTACGGTTGGACTTGATGGTCTTAAAGGTCTTTTTCAACCTAAATGGTTCTATGATTCTATGATTCTATTTAGCTGTTGCTCTTGTAATCGAGAGATATCCTGCTCAGCTAAGCTGTTGCAAGAAACCAACTGGGTGGAAACATAAAATGTTCTTTGTGTTTTGGCTAACACATTTCAAACCTGTTGATTCATTTATCTGATCTAGTATTAGTTTAGATATTCAAGGCTTCTTAGACAAGCATTACAACCAATTTTAGTGAGAACTGAGTCTTGATTTAATGAGTCAAATTAATCTCTGGGAGTAACTCAATTGAAATTAATCAAGCCGTCAGTGAGAAGGTCTCTCTCTGATATGTATCTTCCAGTCATCCATATTTGGAAGTCTTGATTTACAGAATAGAGTCTGCTTTACAGAGAAATATGAAAATTCTTTGCCAAAACAAATTGTCCTGTGATCAACACTGCTAATATATATCATACAGGAAGGGCATTTTTGGTTAAGCCGTCATGGCACAAAGCAAGGCTTCAGAAAGATATCCTCCCTATTTCAGGATAAGCAAGCCAGCATACAAGTGTGAAAGCATAGTGTGCTAGACAAACAGAATATTATACAAACATGGAAATACTGCTACTTACAATATGGAAATACTGCTACTTACAATCAGCATATCTGGCGTGGCATAGCATTGAGCAGGATGAACGTGCTGTTGATAAACTAACGTAAAGAATTTTAGTTTCTATTCTTAACTTACTCATAGTCAGATATACTCTGACTTGAATAGAATCATCCAATTAATTTTCAGAGACAAAACTTCGTATTAGCGTAAGAACATCACACTAAATGTGATGCAGTGGATCTTGATTTCTGCACTCATTATAAAAGAAAAGCCTATCATCCTCTTGTTTTCCTCTAAACTCTCTTGTAGATATAGATGGTACGTATTTTTAATTGTACAATCTAGTTTAGAATGAACTGGTAAAACCAGTTTTGTCCTTTCTATGTGAGGATGCAGGAATGTCTGAATCTGCTACCCTAATACAATGTGCAGAGTTCAATGTACCTTTTTCAGATCAGTTCACAAAAGAAAAATTGTGCAGGGGTACTAAAATCATTCTGAACTTTTAACAGCATCCTCTTGAGGAAGTGAATTTTGAAAGAAAAATTCAATCATGAAAGCTGACATAATTCTATAGAAACAACCAATATGCATATAATAGTGCCCTCAGTATTTACTTTTTTTTTTTTTGCTAAAGTGCACATGGATTCACAGTAGCTGTACTTGGGTCTCTATGACGACTAATGCTGTCCTTAAAAGAAACCTATATCCATACATTTTATAGTTCAATAACTCTCTTGATTGCAGGGTAAGTGACACAGGGATAGAACTAGCAACATAACACACACACCCTAACTACTAAGTCAGTGCTATTGATATTAGCTTTTACTAATAGCAAATATTTCTTCAGAGGCTTTATTTATGGCCTCATTCAATGGCTACCCAAGACGTCTCTGTTACTCCAAAGTGTTCCCATCACTCAGTCACCTGTGCATATACCCTAATGTACTTTACCTTTGTGTACTGATGCTGCCTGACTGCACTTTTAGCTGTATTGACATGCTAAGCTTTATCTCATTGCAACTGCCTCTTTTAATTTGAACTTGAGTAAATTTTATTTTTCATAGAATAAAATCAAAATGGAATCACCAGTTCTTCAGAATATAATCAATTTTCAAGTGAACAGAAAGTTCCTAAATCACCCAAAACACCACATATGTGATTAGGCCATACTGTACTTCTCTTGCAAATATCTGCTCTGCTGTGTCGTGGTTTAACCTGGCAGGCAGCCAAATAACACGCAGCTGCTCATTCACTCCCCCCCCCACCGTGGGACAGGGAGGGTTGAGGTAAAGAAAGGTTAA
>NW_009199580.1:0-1132 GCF_000690835.1 Fulmarus glacialis | reverse complement strand
TCAGTCAGTAGGCATGGGAGCTGTCCTTGGACTAGGAGGGTACTTAGCACCAACTGAAAACCTCAGTGTGTTATCAACATTCTCCTCATACTAAATCCAAAACACAGCACTAGGAAGAAATTTAACCCTATCCCAGCCGAAACCAGGACATGCTGTTAGGATGAAACAAAATCAGAACCCAGACCTCGTAGCGAAGCTAAATCTGTAATAACTGATTGCTGGGCAACTTGCACCAAAAAAGCTGCTAGGCAACATTTGTATTTCAGGGCAATCCCCAATAAATACTAATTGACATTTCAACATTATTTAGAGCAAAAATAGGCTAACTGGCTTCACTTCCATATCTCTAAAAAGGAGGATAACAATACCTTCTAGAGGTAATGAGAATTTTTATAAGCATATCCATTAGTATGCGTGCAGTACTTAATTACTAAAAAGCATCATGAGACTGCGTAAACAATTATACTGTTTACAATCCTCCGCTCCTTCATGGCTCACACGCACAAACACATGATTCCATATAAATAGGGGAAACAGTCTTAGATTATTTCACTTCTTCATTTGAAGTCTCATAATAACTGAGTGTTGAGCAAAATAGGAGCAAAAACATTTGAATTGTATGGAAATCATTTATCATTCACACGAAGTAGTCAAAATACGGTTATAATTTGTTGGCTTGTTTCATAATCTGTCTCTACCACCAGGCATGTAAATTTAATAAAAGAAATGGAGTAAGTAAAGCAAACATCCGTAAATTATAGCGTAGTTTCACATGGTGTTTAGGAGCTGTCCCAGTTATATTAATCACAGCACAGATCTTGACAGTTCCAGTGAAGTCACCCTCTAAGAGCTGTTCCTTATAAGTGCAGACCTACCACATTTTTTTATACCATATGGTAAGTCAATATTAAATTCTAAGGGAAAGCCGCTCTTAAAGAGTTCCTCTCCCTATCTTCACCCCATTTCAACTCATATTTCTGTAACTTCTTTGGTAGTTTCCTTCTTAGTTCTTCAGTCTAGTAGTTTAAATCCTTTCAGCAAGTTATTTGAAAATTACTGCCTCGTCAGTAGAAACTTTTAAATGTCAAGCCTCCCACAGCATCACCATCTAGAATCATAGAATCATAGAATC